>NC_056727.1:706263430-706388430 GCF_019279795.1 Protopterus annectens | reverse complement strand
CATTGGTGTCAGGTAGTGCCCCCACTCCCACAGCGCCTTGTTCCCTGGTAGGCTCAGCCCACTTGCCGTCTGTGTTGGTTTTGCCCCAGGCTCTAGAAATCCTTGGAGGCCACCGGGGAGGGGGTGTGTGTGTTTCCAGTCCGGAATTTTTGGACTCTTCCCTTCCTTTGGGGACCTCTGCTCTGGAGAGCTTGGGTCCAATTTCGTCTGGAGATGTCAGCACTGTGCTGGCGTCTCCCCTCCTGCCCAAGTCAGTCATGGCCAGCAGGGAGGAGGGTGAGGCTTCATCCAGTCTGTCCACATTCTGGGAGATGGAGAGAACTATCTCCGGTTGGTCAGCAGCGTCTTCCTCAGCTCTGGATCTTACCCTGCCTGGTTCCATTTTGGGTGCCAAACTTGCATCATCAGTCCGGGGTCAGCACCCCCAGTATAACCTTCAGAAGGGCATCACCCCCATAGGGTTTCCCTACTCCTTTGAGTCCTCCCCAGAGCCCAAGGTAGAGGAGCCGCCTCGGAAGAGGATGTGCAAGAAGAGGCACCCAAGTTCCCCTCGAGTCGTTAACTGAAGACATGGATTTTGAGTAAGGGGACAGGTCCCACAGACTACCATCCGAGGAAGTGTCCTTTGACAACATAACTGACATCCTGAAAGAGTGGGGCAGTTGGTCTTCCCCCACCCCGTCCTCAAAGGAATCTATGTTCCTGAAAGCATTTGGGGTGAGCCCATTTACCTCCTGGGTGTCTCCCCTTGTGGACGAGTTAGGTGAGCTCATTGCCAGCAGGGCGTGGAAGGAACCGGACATAGTTAAACTGGTCCCCAAGAGGCCGGATAAGTTCCTTAGTCCCCCCCCCCCAGGACAAACCATTTTGGAGCAGAGGTGTCCCAGTATATGCTATTGTGGTTGCCGCAGCCACAAGAAGGAGCTTGCAGAGCTCTACGGTCCATCCCCCTAATAGGTGTCTAGCACTTGTATGCCTCAGCTAAGTTTGGACTGAGAACTACAAATTACATGGCACACTTTGCACAGCTGCAAAGTAGTTTGGTCTTGGAACATTCCTCTTCCCTTTTGGAGTTGTTGTCTGCAGAGAGCCTTAATGTGGTTTCTCCAAAGCTCTCCACGCTAACTTCCCTAGCTAATGCCTCAATGAGGTTGACCTCGAAAGTTGTCGAGACCACCTCACGAGCAGTGGGTGCAGGCATAGCTATTAAGTGCCATGCCTGACTTTGCCTTTGTAGGTTTGCAGGCAACTTTAAGGCATCCCTTACTAATGCCCCATTTGATGGATTTTCTCTCTTTGGTCCCTCGGTCAAGGAAACTTTAACCTGCAGTGAGCAGGAGGGAAAGACCTTGTCAGTGGTCGGGATCAAGTTTTCTATTCCCCAACGTTCCTTCTCTAAGACTCAGGAGGGGTAGTAAAAAGCTATGATTTTGCGGGACACAGTCTTCCTTCCAGGATGCTTTGTAGGAATCCTCTTTTTCTGGCTGGGGAAGGGATTCGATAGATGCCACACCAGAGGCAGAGGGGGTCCGCAGAATCAGGGCTTCCGAGAGCTCTTATTGGAGAAACCACCACAGCACTTCTGAAGCGCTGCCTGACTGCCCTGCCCTGGAGATGGTTGGGGGTCGCATCTCCTTGCACTACCTGGCTTGGGCGGTTATTATCTCAGACCAGTGGGTGCTAAACATTGTGTCCAGGGGATATGTTATACCCTTCAGTTTCCCCACTCCGATCCAAAAGTTGCTCCTGGATGTCCCACTCCGCAAAAGGGAGTTGGCGCTCAGAGAGGTGCAAGACTTCCTTCAAAAACAGCCATCCAGAAAGTCCCAACAGGACAGCAAGGATCCAATACTTCTTTTTAGTGCCCAAAAGAACAGGACCTGCATCCCATTCTGGACATTAGCAGTCTGAATTTATCAGTCAAGAAGTCGAAGTTCCGGATGGTCACTGTTCAGTCCATTCTACCTCTTCTGTGCAAGGATGACTAGATGTGCTCGATAGAGCTCAAGGATGTGTTACTATCACATAAAAATAGGTGCACCAGGAGATTCCTGTGCTTCCGGCTGGGGGCCTAACTGATAAGTTCAGAGCCATGCCCTTTATCCTCACCTCAGTCCCCCAGGTGTTCAACGAATGTATGGCAGTTGTTGCAGCCCATCTCTGGGTGCAGGGGTTTCAGGTCTTCTTACACCTGGACAATGGCTCCTCATGGCTCCCACAAAGCATCTTCTTTCACTAGCCACAGACTTCGCTTTAAGCCTCTTTTACGATCTGGGCATTACCATCAACCTTCCAAAGTCTCACCTTCCTCAGTGTCAGAGGCTGGAATTCATAGGATTTCTTCTGGACACTGAGTTGGAGACTGCAGCTCTTTCCCCGTGCAGAGTGGACATGATCTGGGAGCAAGTTCTTCTCCTACTGGAACAGGACAGTGTCTCTGCCCATCTCGTCTTTCAGGTCTTTGATTTGATGGCAGTAGCTATTCATTTGGTTCTCCTTGCAAGGTATCGCATGCGAGTGCTTCAGTAGACACTAGTGATACAGTGGTCGGCTCATCTTCACCCTTTGTCGATGCCAATTCAAATCTCTCGTGTCTGAGGGCAACACTTGAGCTGGTGGATCCAGACCGAGGATATCTGCTAGGGAGACCCTTTTGCCTTCCGCAACCCCAAACCACGGTGACCACGGACACCTCCCTCTTGGGATGGGGGCATTTCCAGGGAAGGATGGACCAAGGCATGTGGTTCCCCTCAGAGATCAAGTTGCACATCAGTGTACTTGAGATGAGATCGGTCCTACTAATGTTGCAAGCCTTCCAGGACCTTCTCCCTCTTGGGTCTGTAGCAATTCAGACATACAACATAGCGGTTGTCTGGTACATCAGAAAGCAAGGGGGGGACACAATCTTGCCCACTGTTGGAGAGGCCGTGAGAGTGTGGGATTGGGCAATGGCCTCCGGCCGCTTTCTTCTTGAAATGGCGATTCCAGCATGCTAGCACAAAGACTGAGCAGGTCTATCCCGAGTCCCCACAAGTGGTCCCTGAAACAGTTATTGGCAAGTCGGATCTTCAGTCTGTAGGGATCTCAGTGCTGCAACTTGTTTGCATCTCCAGTCAATCACAAATGCAGCAAATACTTTACCTTGATCCCCCCATCGGGGGAGTCCCGCAGGGATACTCTGATTCATGATTAGCCGCCGGGACCCCTCTATGCCTATCCACCAACACCCTTCATTTCCAAAGTTCTACAGAAAGCCCATTGCCTGAAGACTCACCTCATCTTCATTGCCCCCTTTTGCCCTAGTCAGATGTTCTCCTTCCTCTGATCTCATCTGAAATATCCCCCTAGAATGCTGGATCCAGTCCGGGATCTCATCTTCCACCCTTGAGGACTTCCCCCTCCCAACTAACATCCCTGAGGCTGACAGCTTGGTACCTCTAGTTTCAATGATCATCAGCCAGGCCAAGTTGCGCTCCCCGGTGAAGGATATTATTTTGGCATCTCGGAAGCCTTCCACTAAAAAGGTTTATTCCAGCAAATGGAAGCGGTTCTTTCTTTGTGCTTGTCAGAAGGACATGGATCCCTTTTCTGCTCTGGTTCTGGATATCTTGTGTTTCCTTTCTTCTCTGTTCCAGCAAGAGGCAAGCTTCTCGATGATTAAGCTGCAGTTGGCAGCTATTTTCAACTTCCACTTAAGCGATAGTCCCAAGTTTTCTTCTAGGCTCTGCAAGGCCTTTCTCAAAGGGGTATTCTTGCTTAGGCCTCCCTTCAAAGCTCCGTCTCCTCCTTGGGATCTTAACTGGGTGCTGTAGTCCCTGACACGACCTCCTTTCAAACCTGCTGCAAAGTGTGATAAGTTTCTATCTTGGAAGACAACTCTTTTGGTGGCAATTACCTCTGCTAAGAGGGTGTCTGAATTACAAGCTGTTTGCATAAAGCCTCCCTTCATGTTTTTTTCATAAGGATAAGGTTTCTCTAGAACCAGTCCTTCCTTCATTGCAAAGGTGGCTTTGGAAACCAACCTAAATCAGTATATCCAGCTCCCTATTTTTTTCCCAGCTTCTTGAACAAAGGGAAGTATCAGCTACATTGCCTGGATGTCCATAGGCAATTACTCTTCTGTTTAGAGGACTGAGGACTTTTTAAAAGTCAGATCAGCTTTTTGTAGCCTTTTCCCAGGCAAGGAGAGGCAGGGCCATTTCCAAAGTGTGTTGGATAGCTTCTTGCATAGTTCACATTTACGAGAGTAATCATAGGCTTCTTCCCAGACCTATTAAAGTCCATTCTACGAGGTCAGTGGCTACATCTTCGGTGTTTTCGGCCAGGACCTCCTTAGATGACATTTGTGCTGCTGCCACTTGGTCAAGACCCATACCTTTGTAACACACTGCAAGTTTGATTTGGTATCAAGGGGTAAAGCCTTGTTTGGTTCTTCTGTGCTCCGGCATGTCCTTCCTTAAGACCTCCCAGGATTTTAGGGTAGCTAGGGACTCTGACCCATCCATAATCAATAGTGACAGGGATAGCATCAAATAGAGTTATGTACTTGCCATAACTTGGAATCTGTGCTATCCAGTGTCATTATTCATCACATTCTCACCCTCCGTGTCCTTCCTTCTGGTGACCAGGGGATTCTTGGAGTAATGGCATGATCCTGAAGTAGTTTACTTCATTTGATCTTCAACCTGTGGGGATACGGATCCATATCAGATTTGAGCCGGCAAATATTACTGGCATCAGCTGCAGACTCCTCCCCTTACCCATAATACACCTCCACTGCCTTCCATCCCCAGATCTCATTTGCCGCGATTTTTTATACATAGTGTCTTCAGAGCTCCAGCTAGCAGTGGGTGATTTCTCTACTGTAAATTAAAAAAATTCTGTTCCTTTTAGCCGATCTAGGTTAGTTTAGGTAACCCTTCTCCCCTCCCATCGCTTTGGCGTCGAGTGTAGGTTTGTTTAGTTAGAGTAGTTTGTCTGCGGTGCCCCCATTTAGAGTTGCCTATAGTCTAGTGTGGTGAGTGTGTGTGTCTGTTAGAGTAAAGAAAGCTTTTTGTTTGTCTTTTTGTTTTTAAGGCTTCTTTCTTTCTCTTAGGATGGCTGAAAAGCTCGTCTTTAAGCGCTGCACAGTGTGTGGCCATAAGATCTCCCCAGCGGGTGGCCACACACTGTGTGTGTGTGTGTGTGTGTGTGTGTGTGTGTGTGTGTGTGTGTGTGTGTGTGTGTGTGTGTGTGTGTGTGTGTGTGTGTTGTGCTTAGGTGTGGCCCACCTTAGTATGGATTGCTCCATATGTGCAGGGTTCAACCCCCAACCGTTAAAAGATAGGAAGGTCAAGTTGGCCCTCAAAGGTCTTATGCCTGCTACTGATCCTCCTTCCTTGTCTTTGGCTTCAGTCACAGCGGCTGCTGTGACTGCCTCTCTTGCTTCTCTTCTTCTGGCCTCCCCTCCCTCCCAAGCTAGGACTCAAACTCCTGCATCTAAGCCTGTGGTAGCAGAAGAGAGGTAGAGAACGGGAGAGAGAGTCGAAGATGAAGGAACAGAGGAAGAGGTCCCCAGACCTCGCTTCTCCGAGCAAGTCAGCATGGATCCGCGATTACCCTTGGCTCCGATCTCAGAGGTTCTCCCTGGAGCCGGAGGAGGCACATCCAGTCTCTTGGGCCTCGGTTACCCGACCCACCAGTTTGGAGTCCGTGGCTTTGTCACGGTCAAGCCACTCCTTATCGGATATGGATCTGGATAAGATGATGAGGTGCTTTATCTGTACACAGATCCAGATGGGGATTTTGCCAGCCCCCCCTCCCTCTGGAGGGGGGAGCTCGCTTTCTTTTTTTCAACCCATTTCTCCTTCCCCAATCCGACCTTCGGCTTCGGAGTTCTCAGATCCGAGGTTGGCCTTGGTCCAGGGGGTTGGCGCCGACCGTCCTTTTTTCCTTTACACCGACAGCTGCCTGGAGCATCTCTGATCCAACCAGTTTGGATCTGAGCTGCTCTCTGAGCCGGAGCTTGGGTGTCAGATCCGAGAGAGTGGAACCTTTTCCATCGGCTCAGACATTGTCAGGCCAGGTTCCCTCCCTCGGAGCTCTGTCCACTTAGGGACCGGCTTCCATTCTTGCATTGGACCCGGTGAGACCGGCCTCCTTATTAGCTTCCCAGGAGGTCCACTCTCCGGCGTTCGATGTGGTAGAAAGTGTCCTCTCCATCGGATAGAGACCCCTGACCTCCCCCTCGGACTCCGCCCAGACCCCCTTGGCTCTGTCTACGGTCCCCACTGTCTTACCAGAGGGACAGCCCATGCTCGAAGAGCCCCAGATGTTTCCCCCAGAGGAACAGATGGCTTGCAAGCGCTTCCCTGAGAGCCCCACTGGAGATGTGCCTCGCAAGCATACATGCAAGAGAAAGCACTTAGACTCCCCCGAGTCCCTAACCGAGGACACAGATTTTAGATGATGGGGAGGGCTCCCCAAGATCACCTCCCAAGGATGTCTCCTTTGGAGACATGATGGAGATCCTGCTCTAGCAGTTAAGGGTGGTCTGCCCCCAAGCTCTGCTTTGATGAGTCTGTGTTCCTGGAGGCTTTCGGCACAGGCCCGTCTACTTCCTGGGTGTCCCCCCCCTGCGGATCCTTTAGTGGATTTGATCACCTTGCGGGCGTGGAAGGAACCAGATACTGTGGAGCCCATCCCCAAGCTCCCCAATAAAATTCTAAATCGCCCCATTGACAGGCCTTCCTGGAATAAGGGCTCCCCTGTGGACGCCATGGTGGTAGCAGCAGCCACTAAGAGGGAACTATCTCAGGAAAGTTCCTCGGTCCACCCTCCTGATTGGGAGTCACAAATGATGGACAACCTAGGGAAGCGGGTGTATGCTTCAGCTACCTTTTTGATCAGGGCACTGAATTACTTGGCCCATGTCACTAGGCTCCAGCGCGACCTAGTAAAGGAGTCTCCACCCAAGTCCATGTCGCAGGAGGACAAGGCTTAATTTTCAGCGAAAATGGCCACTCTGAAAGCTGTATCAAATACATCCATGCGACTCCTCTCCCATGCTACTGAAGGAGTGGCTATGGTGGCTGGGTCTGGCGTGTCCATCAGCTTCTCTAACCCTCAAAGGTCCTTTTCCCAGAACCAGAGAGGGCAAAAGATGTGGTTCCTGAAGTCTCAGTATTCCTAGGACACTCAGGGCTCTTCTTCCCCTAGAAGCCGAGGGGGACAGAATGGACACCGGCCCAGAGGCAGAGGAGGTCCACGAAGCTTCAGGTCTCTAGAACTGTTCTCAGACTGACCCGGGCAGCAACCCTGAAGGGTTGTCCGGCTGCTCTACTCTGGAGGCAGTTGGAGGACGATTGTCCTTGCACCCAGCGGCATGGGAGTCCATAACTGTGGACCGTTGGGTGCTTCAAATCATATCCAGAGGATATTCTGTCCCCTTCGTGGGTTATCCCACATCTCCCAAACACCTCCCGGACGTTCCACCCATGCAAAGGGAGGCAGGTGCACAGGAAATTTCCAAGTTGCTAGGAAAATGAGCCATCAAAACCATCCCCCCAGATCAGTCTGGATCGGGTTTCTACTCCAGGTTCTTTTTGGTGCCAAAGAAAACGGGGGACTCGAGACCCATTCTGGACCTCTCTACCCTGAACCTGTCAGTTGCCAAAGAGAAGTTCAGGATGGTCACACTACAGTCCATCATGACTTTCCTGCAAGAGAGCGACTGGATGTGCTCATTAGAGCTCCAGGATGCTTACTGTCACATAAAAATGTACAGAAGCTCCAGGAGGTTCCTCCACTTCCGGCTAGGGGACAATCATTATCAATTTCGAGCCCTACCCTTTGGTGTCGCCACAGCCCCCAGGGTGTTTACCAAAGTGATGGTGGTTGTAACAGCTCACCTGAGGCTTCAGGGGATTCATGTCTATCCATACCTGGACGATTGGCTCATCACTGCCCCCACCAGACGTCTACTTTCCCAAACCAGGGATTACTTTCTGACACTTGCCCTGAGTTTGGGTATCACAATCAACACATCCAAATCTCTCCTAGAGCCTGTATAGGTAATAGGCTACATTGGTGCCAGGATAGACTCACTTCAGTGCAAAGTATTCCTGACCTTGGAGAGAGTTCAAAACCTCAGGATGCACATCTCCCTGATCTGCCGTTCTCGCCTCCCGACAGCGGAATCAGTGTTGAGGGCCTTAGGCTCGATGGCGACAGTAACTCTTCTTCCGTGTGCTCGGCTACACATGCAGATTCTTCAGTGGACTCTAGCAGTTCAGTGGTCCCTGTTGGAATTACCACTAACTTATTATATCCACCTAAGTCAAGTGTGTCGGTCGTCCCTCATATGGTGGATGAGCTCTCCAGACATTTTGGAGTGACGACCCTTTGTTCCAGCACCAGCCAAACACACTGACCACAAATGCCTCCCAACTCGGGTGGGGGGCATTGTTCAGGCAGGACAGTCCAAGGCCTGTGGTCCCTCATAGAGACTAGCTTGCATATCAATGTCCTAGAGATGAGGGGGGTCCTTCTAGCATTGCAGGCCCTTCATGACGACTGAAATTCAGTCAGACAACATGTCAGTAGTTTGGTATATCAACAAACAGGGAGGGACCAGATCTTACACCCTTTGTCGCAAGGCCATGAGAGTATGGGAATGGGCGATCTCCACCGGTCGCTTTCTCATCGCAATGCACATTCCTGGATGGTCCAACATTCTAGCGGAAAGGCCAAGTCGGACCATTCTGATGCCTTATGAGAGGTCTCTGAATCTGTCAGTAGTGGAGCAGATCTTCAGCGAGTGGGGTCAACCTTGCTGCAATCTCTTCACATCTCCTTCAAACTCGAAGTGCAGCAGGTTTTTCACTCTGGACCCCCTGCCAGGGGAGTCCCCCAGAGACGCTCTAGTTCATGCTTGGCCTCCTGGTCTTCTGTATGCTTACCCGCCAGTACTTCTCATTTTGAGGTTTCTGCAGAAAGCCTGTCGACTGGGGAGCAAGGTGATCCTCATTGCCCCATTCTGGCCTTTGCAGGTATGGTTTCTCTTCCTTTGGTCTCACATTCTGGCTCCACCTTGGATCCTAGATCCCATTCAGGATCTGATTTCACACCCATCGGAGGTGCCTCATCTGAGTCTGGACAGCCTGAAGCTCACAGCTTGGCTGCTCCAGTTCCCGTAATTGCTAGGACTCCCGAACTTTCCTCCTCAGTGAAATCTATTTTGGTAGCTGCTCGTAAGTCTTCAACCAGAAAGGTTTATCGCAGCAAGTGGAAACGTTTTTCTTTCTGGGCCTCTCAGAGGAGTTTAGACCCTTTCACGGCTCATATTTCCGCTATGCTTGATTTTCTAGCTGATATTTTCCAGCATGGAGCTAGTTCTTCTACTGTCAAAGTTCAGTTGGCTGCCATTTCTCATTTTCATGTGGGTGAGAATTCTGCATCCTTGGCATCTTCCAGACTGTGTAAAGCCTTTATCAAAGGCACCTTTTTGCTATGCCCCCCCCCTGGTCAAAAATCCTGTCCCCCCCGTGGGACCTTACTATGGTTCTCCAAGCTCTGGTCGCTCCGCCTTTCGAGCCTGCCGCAACTGCAGATCTAAAATTTCTATCGTGGAAAACCGCTTTTCTGGTAGTTATTACCTCTGCTAGAAGGGCTTTGGAATTACAGGCCTTGTCCATCAAACTTCCGTACATGATTTTTCATAAAGATGGAGTTTCCCTTCGAACCAACCCATCTTTTCTTCCTAAGGTGGCATCACCAGTCAATATCAATTAGACTATAAATTTGCCAGTGTTCTTTCCGAATTTTACAAACAGGATGGAATACAAGCTACACATGTTGGATGTTCATAGACAGTTACGATTCTATTTACACAGTACAAAAAATTGTTGTAAATCTGATCAGTTTTTGTTTCATTCTATAGACCCTTTTTGGGCAAACCAATTTCCTAGGTCACTATAGCTAGATGGATTTCTTCATGCATTCTACAGGTCTATAAGGACAAAGGCATGTCTCCTCTAGGTCAGGTAAAAGCTCATTCCACTAGATCCATGCCTGCGTCTGCAGCTTTCTGGTCTAGAGTGTCCTTGGGTGACATTTGCTCTGCGGCTACGTGGTCCTCATCTCATACATTTATTTCTCATTAAAAATCGGATTTGACTTCTAGAAGGAGAGCATCCTTTGGCTCCGCGGTACTCCGGAATATCCTTCCATGAGGGCCTCCCAGGAATTTAGTAGCTGGGGACTCTGTTCCACAGGTTGAAGACCAAATGAAGTAAACTACTTCAGATAAAGAAGTTATGTACTCCCCATAATGTTCCATCTGAGTAGTTGTACTTCATTTGCCTTCAACCATCCCTCGCTCCTTCCCCCTGAGCTTGGTGCATGTTCAGCTTACGGGCTGTAGTATAGGTCACAAGTGTGTTATCAGGTCGGGTTTTAAGTATAAGTTCAGCAAACTCGATCTGGGGATGGAAGGCAGTGGAGGTGTATGGTTAAGGGGAGGAGTCTGGAGCTTTGAGCTGATGCTAGTAATATTTGCCGGCTCAGATCCAATACGGATCCGTATCCCCACAGGTTGAAGGCAAATGAAGTACAACTACTCAGGTGGAACGTTATGGTGAGTATTTAACTTCTTTTTTGCTTCTGCTGTTCCTGAGTAAGGACAGTGTCCCTGTCAGGGTAATTATCTAGGAAACTCGATCTGAGGATTATGTGTAACAGGGAAGTAAGGGGGAGGGGAGGAGCTCGAGCTCAGGAGCTGTCGCTCACTTTGCTGTCTTGGATCCAAGGTCAGATCCAGGACCCATGTGCGATGAGTAATGAAACTAGGATCTTTCCTTGACTTGCAGAGAGTTTCCCAGAGTTAGAGGTTTCAAGGACAGTTGCCACCTTAGGGGCAGAGGGGGCCTGCAGAATCATGGTTTTCGGGATTCCTTTCCAGACCAATCCTGTCAGCGCTCCTGAAGAGATGCCCGTCTGTTCTTCTGTGAAGGCAGTTGAGGGACGTTTTGCATTGCGCACAGAAGCCTGGACAAAAAAAAACTGGGTGCTAAACATCATATCCAGAGGATATTACATTCCCTGTTCCCTTCCCCCAACAGTAACAAACAAGATGCTCCCGATGTTACACCCAATCAGAGGGAGTCAGCAGCTCTAGAGGTTCAAAAGCTGCTTCAAGAAAGAGTCAATAATCTTAATTATCTTAATGAATAATGTTTCACAGTAATTTGGCAGTGAACTATTTTTATAGTTCAATTATATGCCCAGAAGAAATGCATTGATTTTATATATGAATATGTGTGGTAAATATATATTTATTTATTTTTACATATATTTTTACGTATTTTTTATATTAAATGTTTGTACATAAACGCACTGGCTTTCATTCATTTTTTGGGTGATTGCAGACACAGGTTGGAAATATACGGAATTGTGTACATTCCGTTGGAACTGGTTGACCCCAACTATATTGTATATAAAATATATTGTATTTAAAATATATTTTATATATATATATATATATATATATATATATATATATATATATATATAAATTATATTCTAATTTAATTTATTATATTGAGATGTGAGGTTATGAAATTCTTGGGTAGAGTTTACCCACTGTTGTTTGGACGTATATCAAAAACACTACATAGTACTATACACTTGTGTTGTATTATATGAAAAGACTGTTTGGTGACCGAGAAACAAGGAGGTTCTTTAAGAAATGTTACCAATTATTCAATTTGGATTTCCAGCCCATTTTTTGGTATATACAAGAAGAAAGGTTTAATTTGTTAATTGATTCTGAAGAAGTCTCCAAATGGAGACGAAAGCGCTCAATCAGTGGATGTATTAGTTATTTGTCGTGTATTTTATGTGGTGAATTTATCTGGTGGACTACTAAATCTGTTTTTTATTTCATCAAAGTATTTGTTCTGTGTTTGCTTGCAATACATTGGAACCAAGAAGACAGCCTTTATTGTTTCCAGAGCTGCATTGTTTTTTGTTTCGTTTTACAGCCTTGGGCATTTGGTTACAAATCCTGGATCTAAGCAGACTAAATCTGTTTGTAAATAAATCCAAATTCCAGATGCTTACGGAACAGTCCATTCTGCCGCTTTTGCACAAGGACAATTGCATGTGCTCCATAGATTTCTTGGATGCTTACTACCACATAAAGATACACAGGGAGTCCAGGAAATTTCTGCGCTTCTAGCTGGAAGCCAGTCATTACCAGTTCAGAGCACTGCCATTAGGACTTCAACACTCCCCCCCCCCCCCCCGGGTGTTTACCAAATGCATGGTAGTGGTGGGTATAGACTATCTGCTCAGCATCTCCAGATCCTTGAGAATAAAGTCAAAACTAGATCCATTGCAAAAGAGAGTTCATTGGGACTCAGCTCAACACTCCGTGAACAGTGGTGTACCTACCCATTACAAAGGATCACGACTCTATGGAATCAGATAGCTACAGATATTGGGATGCATGGCAGCAGTCTTAGTCCCATGGACCCAGTTCTTCATGAGAATTTTACAATTGACCTTAGTGGTTCAGTGGTCGATTCTACGCCGACCCCTCTCCACTAGAGTGCAACTCATACCAATCTGCAAACACCACATGCAATGGTGGCTTCAATGCCAAGACTTACACCTAAGCAGCCAGTCCCCCCCCCCCCAACAACCACAGTGACCACGGACGCTTCCCAACTAGGGTGGGAGGGAGCATTGAATGGGAAGGATGGTCCCAAGGCACATGGTCCCCTACAGAGACCAATTTGCACATAAACGTCCTTGAGATGAGAGCAGTCCTATCGTTGCAAGCCTTTTCAGGACAATCTTCCTTTAGGAACTGTTATTATTCACACAGACAGCATGTTAGTAGTCTGGTACATCAACAACAAGGAGGAACCCTTTCTTAACCATTGTGCTGGGAGGCTATCTTTTCAGACCGCTTTCTAGTTGCAACATATATACCAGGGAAAACCAGCGTGTTGGCAGACAGACTCGCTCCTCATGAGTGGTCTCTCAAATATGTAACAAATATGATTTTCAGCCATTGGGACCAGCCTCACTGCAACTTTGTCTCTCCCCTGAACAAGTGCAGCAAGTTCTTTGCTCTGATCCCTGCTCAGAGATAGTCACTAAGGGATGCTGTAGTTCACGATTGTTCCCTGGGTCTCCTTTATGCTTGTCCTTCTCTTCCCGTAATCCCAAGATTCCTACAGAAAGCAAAAAGGTCGAAGTGTTCATTCATCCTCATTTCCCCCTTCTGGCTTCACCAAGTGTGGTTCCCCTTCCTGTGGTCTCATCTCAAGTATTCTCTTTGGATTCTCAAGCCCAACCAGGACGTCCTCTCTCACCCATCAGAATTCAGACACCCCGATCTCCACATCCTCAAACTGACCGCATGGTTTCTTCAGTTTCACTGATTATCAGGCTGTCCAGGCTCGCTTCCCAGATGTCTTCCACCAAGAAGGTTTACAAAAGTAAATGGAAGAGATTTACTATGTGGGCCAGCAGTGAGGACACTGACGTCGTTCCTGACATCTTGCTTTTCCTTAGGCTCTTGTTTGACCACAAAGCTAGTTTTTCTATAGTCAAGCTGCAACTTGCAGCAATATCAAATTTTCATGTTGGGGCATGGACGTGTTTTCTTATGGGCCTCTAAGTAATGTAAGACCTTCTTTAAAGTAACGTTTTCTCCTCCAACCTCCTATCAAAGAACCTTGTCTGCTATTGGATCTCACAGTAGTGTTACAAGGGTTAACACAGAAGCCCTTTGAACCATCAGGGACTTGTGATTTAAAGTTTATTTCCTGGAAAACTGTTCTGGTAGCATTGACAACAGCAAAAAGTCTTTGAATTGCAGACCTTGTCTTCAAAACCCCCTTATGTCATTTTCCACAAAGACAGTGTCCGTTTACATACTATCCCTTCTTTCATGCCTAAGATAGCCACTGAATCAAACCTTAATTGGTCTGTCCAGCTGCCAGTATTCTTTCCTAAGTTTACAAACGGGTGAATACATGTTGCACCTTCTTGATGTTCATAGGCAGGTACATTTATATGTTCACAGAACAAAGCAACATAGGAAATCTGATCATCTTTTTCTGTCATACTTTCCTGATTGTTAGGGTCAGTCAATTTCTAAAGGCACTTTGTCCAAATGGATTTCAGACTGCAATTTGTTGATTTACCGCCAAGCAGGGTTGTCTTTATCCCAACCACTTGAAGCTCATTCTACCAGATCTGTGGCTATGTCTGCGGCTTTTTCTTCCCGATCTTTGGTTAAGGATATTTGTGCAGCAGCTACTTGGTCTATAATTCATACCTTTGTTACTCATTACAAGCGTGACATTATTTCTAAAAGCAAAGCTGCATTTGGTTCAATGAAGTTCTGTCATGTTCTTCCATAGGTCCACCCAAGAGCAATACAGCTGGGGGTCTCTGACCCAGTGGTGAGGAAGAATAAAAGAGAGAGCATCAGATTTAAAAGTTGTGTACTTACCATAAGTAGGTATCTGTGTTGTCTTCTTTCATTCTTCCTCATTTTCCAACCTCAACCCCCACACCATCCCCTTCCTATGTTCATGGAAGAATTCTAGAGGAAGTTAAAGCCCATGGGTTCTATGTTTGAGCCTCTTTAGGTGAGCACATTTCCTACCTTTCCTTCCTTTTAAAATGAATTGTGGGATTTTTCTACATATGTTACCTAAAAGTATATTTTATGGTTATGTATATATTGTTATGTAAACACAGCAAGCTCAGTTTGAGGGCTTGGATGTAGTGGGTGGGAGATTATGGGCAAATGGAGGAGCTAGAGGCTTGGATATGAAGTCTAGGAGAGAGTAGCAGAGTCGGATCCGAGGATCAGATCCTAGACCCAGCGGTCATGAAGAGTGAAAGAAGACAACACAGATGCTCAAGTACATAACTTTTTTAATTTTCTCTAGTAGTTGGTTCCCACTTTTACCTCCCCTCTACCATTAAAAAAAAAAAAAAAAAAAACTTTTGCTACTGTCTTGTTATATTTAGCTTCTCTGCTAGATACTGATTAAGCTGTAAGTGATCGTGTTAATAAGTGTTTAATACTTAGCTTGTGTAGTACAGTTTGTTTTTTGCTGTTAACTTTTGCTAGCTTGAGCGTTTGTTGGTTGTGTTTTACAGTGCCCTGTGATGTCCAACAAGGCTTTTAGATTGAAAAATTGCACCAGGTGTTGGGCACAAGATCCCCACCAACCATCAGGAACTTCACTGACTGCATAATACTGCCTGAGGGCAACACTGCCAATTGTGCTCATCTTTTGGGACAAGAGGGCCCTGTCTGATTGATGAAAGCTAGTTTTGAAAGGTCATCTCCCTGCAATAACTGGAGAATCAACCTCATCCTTTTCTTGTTCCCCTTCCAGCAAGAAGTCTGGGAGAGAGCCAAGTATGGAAAGGAAAGGGAGAAAGAAAAGGAAAAAGATAAAGAAAGACAAATCCAGAAAGAGATCTGATTTCTCAGGACCTTTGGGTCTGTGTGCAAAGATTTCCAGGCCATCGGATACTGTCCTTTTTGAGCTGATTATGATCCGATCTCCCCCTCTTTCTCCAAGTTTTTCTTTGCAGCTGGCCAGTCCCAGGCTGTGATCACCCTTCATACAAGACAAACCTTCATGTCGTCCAGGCCCCCATCGGTGGTTTCTTCCATTTCAACATGGTCACTGAAGAGACTTTCTGAAGCTGATGTTAGTAGGATGCTGAAAATTTGAGGACCTAAATTCAGCTGGAGGTCTTCCGTGCACCTTCTGCTCCAAAAGTACCAGGTCACTCCCAGATCACCACTCTTCTAGCTTCTCCTTTTCCTGCCTGACCTTTGGAGCTTGAGCATTCCCCACAGGATTCCCTCGTTGTAGCTGTGGCAACCTGGTTGTGTTAGTCTGACTGTGTCCCTTACTATCTTGACTCCAGCTGTGTTAGATCTCGAGAGTTCTATATGCTGGGAAATCGGCACTGAGTCAAAGGTGTCTGTATTGACTCTGAGGCTGTGAGATCTGTCCCTTCCCCCATGGTACATTTGTGCTGGACAGCTTGGCTCTGATGCCTTTCTTAGAGAATAGTAGTATTGCATCACTGGGAGGACCTGTGTCAAGTTCTTTGGATCCCAGGAAGGCCCTCTTTGGTCACAGTCTCTGCTCTGGCCTTTGAGAATTTTGAGAGAGTTTTCTCCAGATCCATTCTTCATCTCCAATTAACACTGCTCCATCCCGGTTCCTGCTGACTTCAGCAGTTCCTCCTCCACTCGGTCTTGTTCGACAGGGGCAGTCGGCTCCCTTATGTCTGAAGGAGAGTTCCCTGTCTGCTTCTGAGCCCTCCCCAGAGTCTCCTGCCATGGAGGGATTTAGTGTACTTGCAAGAGGAGGCATATGGATCCCCCCAAAGGAACCCCTCCCTGAAAATACTAATTTCAGGGAACAAGAGCATTCCCCATGTTTCCTTGGAAGATTTCTCCTGTGGAGACATCTTGGAGTTATTGCAACAGTGGGAAAGATAATCCACCGCCCCTTCCCAGGAGGAATCAGTATTTCCCAAGGCCTTTGGAGCTGGCTCATCTATTTCTTGTGTGGTCCGTTTGACTAATGAGCTCATTGATTTGGTTTTGCAACAAGCATGGAAGGAACCAGACATGGTGAAGCCCATGCCATGAAAACCTGACAGTATTGTGGTTTCCCTGTGACACAGACCACACTGTTGGTGCCATAATCTTAGCAGTGGCCATAAAAAACGGAAATGTCAGAGGAGAGCTGTGCTGTCCGTCCCCCTAACAGAATTTAGGGCTCTGGACAGATTTGTTAAGCAGACTTGCACTTCAGTGATGTTTGCATTACATGTGCTGAACTATTTAGGTGATCTAACCATATTTCAGAGAGACTTGACTAAGGAGCTGTCCAAGTCCCTATCCATGTCCTTCACTGCAGTGCATAGTCCTGCAAGACTGTGCACTCTCAGCTGGCTGCCCTTCAGCCTGTATCTAATATGTCCATGCGCTTCTTATCCATTGCTGTGTATGGCACTTTCAGAATGACAGGCTTGGAATGCATCTCTGCAGTTTTGAAGAGAACTTGGACATCCTTTTTGGATGCCCTTTATGATGGATCCACCCTTTATGGGCCCAAAGTGAAAGATACACTCACCAGAAGTGGACAAGACAGCAAAACTGTCTGCCATGGGCATTCATTTCTCCACCATCCCAGTAGACTTTCTCAAAAAACTAAAAGCGTATTTAGAGGCTGTGGATGTTCTTTGTGTTTCACTGTTGCAGTCATCACACTTGGGTTATCTGCCTGCAGGTAGCCCTCAGTCTGCCCGAATACCAGAGTCTTGGGATTTCTGTGTCGATGCTGTCGCTTCTTCCATGATGTCAGGTCATCAGGGGTATAAAACAGGCAGCCGACGCCATTACATCAGTCTTTCTTGCCGAGAAGGAGCCCAAAGCAGAAGCAGTTTGCAAGTGCCAGTCGACCGCTACCTGAAATTTTCATTTTTCAAGTTTCAGACCTGAAGTCTTCTAAAGCTAAGTACCCCGTTGTGGATTCTTTTTCTCTTGCTCTAACCGATGTCAGAAAAAGTTAACAATGGTCTTGCCTGGGGAAAGTAAATACCTCACAGAGATTTTCATTCTTACTGCGTCACCTGTTTAGGCCCAGACCGCAACGTCCCTCGCTGTCGGTTTTGTGCCTTGTTTAATGCCCGAACCATTCGTCGGGCTATTTTTGTTGCTAAATTATTTCACTCTCATTCTCCGTATTCCGAAATGACTTCAGTAAGCCATCTGGCTACCAATCTTCCGAAAAAGTGCAAAGACAGAGACAGACCGCATAGGTCAAAAACTGCCAACGGTGCTTCCGTTAAGCTAGTCATCAGTCCGCCTGTACTCAGTGAGGTGCCTTTGCAGCCCCTGATGCCCGCTTCTACAGATTTGCAGACCTCTGCTGACACCCATTCAGAGTCTGATATGCCACAAGATGCTTCTTCGACTATGGAACCTGTGGATGTTTCTACCTTGGATGGGTCCGGAGCTGCCGTGCGGGCACCGGCTTCTGAGGGTGTATTCTGACCTACCGATATTCGCATTAAACCAACGACTTCTCTAGCTAAAACTACCGAGGTTCTCAGGCCCAGGGTATGCACTACGCCTAGGAAACCGATGACCAAAGCGCACGCTCAAGCTCCCATGCTTCAAGAACAAATGCTTAGAATGGCTGAAGACCTTATCACCCTAATTAGGAGAACCCAGCCTTCCCCTGTTAAGAGACCAAGAATTGAGTTTCTTTCTGATTATACAGACCAGGAGTCCGATGACTCTGACCCTTCTGATTACCAGGATATACCCTTCTCTACCTTTGAGGATTCAGATGCAGAGGATTCCATTCCCTTTGCCTCCCCTCCAGATAATTTTTCATTTGGTGAAACCTTACATACTTTTAAGAGAGCATTTCTGCTGGGAATGCCAGGATTATCCTCAGTCCAAAAAGAGACTCTGAGAATTTTTAGAGTTGCCTCAGCACAGGCTCCCTAGCTATACCCCCTGACCTGGATGTTGTAGATGTCTTTATGGAATCCAGTCTTACTCCAGACACTTTACCACTGGCCCATAGAAACCTGACAGGTACTACAGAGTACTTGATTCTCACAAATTTCTCTCTAAGAATCCTACTGTGGATCCAGAGACCATTTCCAAGGGGCCTAAAGGTATTAAGGCTACTAGTGCCAAAAACCCTACTCCTTCAGACAGGGATTCCAGAGCTTTAGACAGATGGGGTAAGAAGGTATATACCTCTGCAACTCTTGCCATCAGGGCATTGAATTGCCAGATGTTCTTCAAGGATGCATCTGCAGTCCTTACAAATGGGTTGTCCTGTCGTCAGGCAGCCCTTCGGTCGGCCGAATTCCAAAGTCTGGGTCTGGCCTCGGCTGGTGTCGCACTTCACCCGACGTCATAGCTGCAGTTCTTCGGGTATAAAGGCATCAGCCGACGCCATTTTCCTCAGTCTTTCTTGCCGTGGCCGAAGCAGAAGCTGTTCGCAAGTGCCGGTCGGTCAGAACCAGAGATTGCTACTACGAATACTTCTTCTACCAAGACTTCTAAAAAGCTAAGTACCCCGTTGGGGACTCTTTCTTGCCTCAGCCGATGTCAGAAAAAGTGAATAACTGTTTAACTTGTGGGAAACAAATACCTCATAAAGATTTCCACTCGTACTGCTTACCTTGTTTAGGCCCAGACCACGACGTAGCAGCTTGTCTAGCCTGTGCTTCTTTTAACCGACGGACGCTTAGACGTCGGTCTGAATTTGCTGAGGAGTTTTTCGGCTCCGATTTCGCTTACATTATGCCGTCGGATCCTCCGACTACGCAAATATCTAAAAAGCGCAAGGAAAAGGACCGACACTCGCGGTCCGCGGTTTCGGCCGAAACCGCGGTTAAGCCAACCGCGAGTGTCTCTGTTTCGGCTGAAACCGAGCACGCGGTTCTTCCTTCAGCCGAAAACTTACCTCCAGCCGAGGCCTCATCCAACCTGGTGGAATCGGCTTCTGAAATTCCACCTCCTGCAGGTTCCCAGGAATTATCTGATACTTTACCCTTGGATATTTCAACCCCTGCACGTGGAGCTGCTAGGCCACCTGCAACCATGTTGATTAAGGCCTTTGCCAGGGCTAAAGCAGCTAAATCTACCAAATCTGTGCCTGCTAAGACCCCCTCTCACAGGCCTAGCTCTACTACTCAAATGCTTAGTCTAGCAGAGGATCTCATTTCTTTGATCCGGGGATCCCAACCTCACCCAGACAGGGCCTCTCACCCTCCTCCAGAGAAGAGGCCTCGAGCAGAGCCCCCTGAGCCAGTTTCTACAGATGACTCCTCTGATGATTCAGATGATACAAACCCTCCAGAGGGCCCTTTCTCCCCTTATGAAGACTCTGATGCTGAAGAGTCCATTCCTTCTGCCTCTCTGCCTGAGGAATTTTCCTTTGGGGAAACCTTGCATGCTATGAGGGAACAATTTCAGTGGCAGGGCCAGGATTTTTCAGACTCCAGAAAAAGGCTCAGAACCTTTCTGCATTTACCACAGCATAGGCCTTTAGCCATCCCTCCAGTCCTCTCTGTTGTGGATGATGCATTTAATGATGCTTGTACTGCTCCTGATTCACTACCTCCGGCCCCTGCTAAGCCAGATAGGTACTACAGGGTCCCGGACACCCATCATCACTTGTATAAGGCTCCTTTTGCAGATCCCGAAACTATCTCCCAGGGTCCTAAGGCTGTAGCAGCTACCTCTGCCAAGAACCCCCTCCCCTCTGAAAGGGAATCCAGGTCCTTAGAGAGATGGGGTAAAAAAGTTTACACTTCTGCTACTCTTTCAGCTAGGGCCTTGAACTGTCAATTCCATATGATCCAGTATCAAGAATTTGTTAGACCAGTTAACTAAAAAGCTGTCCTCTGATGAACCATTAGACAAAAAATCTATTCAGGAAATGGTACATAATATACAGCAGGTCAGTAATCATTCCTTAAAATGTGGCTATGATGCACTGGAAGCTTCCTTCAGATCAGCCATGACTGGCACAGTGATCAGAAGACATGCATGGTTAAAAGAGCAGGCCTTACCAGACCATGTCAAATCAAAACTACTAGATGCTCCCATGGACAAGATCAGTTTGTTTGGCTCTCCTGCACAACAGGAGCTGAAGAAGATGGAAGAGAAGGCAAAATCTGTCCAGACAGTGAAAGATTTCTTACAGGTCCAACCTCCAAGGTTTAGCAGGAATTGGCCCTCCAAAAATTGGTCCTTTCCGGACACCTCCAGAGCTCAGAGAGGCAGGAATAGGCGCTCAAGAGGCAGAGGTCAATCCAGAGGTGCCTACAGGGGACGTCAGTGGCAGGCTAACAACCAGCGAGGTACAGCCACAGATACAGCCACCACCACTACTACTGGACAATCACAGTGACTTGGCTCTGGCACCGCCTACCAGGGAACAACTAGAAGCACCCTTAGGTGGGAAGCTAGCCTTATTTTCAGTAAACTGGCATTATATCACAGGAGACAAGTGGATTTTGCAGACAATAGACCAAGGTTACAGGTTTCACTTCCATACTCTACCAAGGAAGAGAGGAATGCCAAACCTACCTCCAAATCAAAAGGCAGAAGCTCTAAAACAAATAACTCACTAAGGATGAGAGCTGTAGAAAAGGTACCATCTATGGAGCAAGGACAGGGATTTTACTCCAGACTCTTCCTGGTACCAAGAAAAGAAAACCAATGGAGACCTATTCTCGACCTGTCCGCTTTAAACACATTTCTCATTGTCCCAAAATTCAAAATGCTGACCCTACAGCAGCTTCTTCCCATGTTGGGCAAGGAGTCTTGGCTGGTAACTCTAGATCTCAAGGAGGCATACCTGCATGTCCCCATACGACCAAATTGCAGAAGATACCTCAGATTTCTTGCAGGATCAGAGCATTATCAATTCTCAGCATTGCCCTTTGGCTTATCTACTGCGCCCAGAGTGTTCACGAAATGCCTGGCATCAGTAATTGCTCATTGCAGGCTTCAAGGAATCCAAATCTACCCTTACCTGGACGACTGCCTGTTACAAGCGGACAACAAAAACAAGTTAACAGAAGACTTGAAAAGGGTCATTTATCTACTGCAAGCCCTGGGATACACAGTCAATATAAAAAAGTCAAGGCTGATACCATCCCAAAGGATAACCTTTTTGGGTGCAGAGCTGGACACATCAAAACAAATGGCATTCCTAACCGTAGAAAAACAGGAGCAACTCCCTCTCTACTTCTTGGCATTAACAAAACAAAACCAGCTAACAGCAAGAAAAGTCCTGCAAGCCTTGGGTTTCATGGCATCCTGCATAATTTTGGTTCCACATGCCAGACTGCATATGAGGAAGTTACAGTGGTACCTAAGGAATTTATGGTCTCAGCACAAGCACAGCCTAGAAACTCAAATTCCAATAATCCCATGCCTGAAGCAAGAATTCCAATGGTGGGCTCAGGCCTGTCAATCAAACAAGGGGCTGCCCTTCCACAGCACTCAACCAAGCCAGACAATCACAACGGACGCCTCAGACCTCGGTTGGGGGGCGCACATGCTGGACAAGTGCATACAAGGCTTATGGACTCAAGACCAGCTGCACCTACACATAAATCAAAAGGAAATGCTGGCAGTAAAACTGGCAATTCAGACATTCAGACCATTTCTTCAACAAGGTCAACTGTTGATAAGGACAGACAACACCACAGTTATGTGGTACATCAACAAACAGGGAGGCACACATTCGTACCCTCTATGCCGGATGGCAATGGACCTCTGGAATGTGGCCCTGAGCTTCAACATTCAATTACAAGCAATTTTTGTGCCAGGAAAAGAAAACATTCTAGCAGACATACTAAGCAGAACACCCACGGATGCCCACGAATGGATGCTGCATCCGGACATCTTCAAAACCATTACAAGAAAGTGGGGACTACCAGAAATAGACTTATTTGCATCCCCACGCAATCACCAACTGAAGAAATTCTGCACAAGGACGTACCACCCACTAGCTTGGAAAGTGAAATCCCTATCTTTCAGTTGGAAAAACCTGACAGCATATGCATTCCCACCACTTCCTTTGATGCACAAGATGCTATTGAAAATCAAAGAGGACCGTCCAAGGATCATCCTGATGGCTCCAGACCGGCCAAGGCAACATTGGTACCCATTACTGAGGAGCATGTCTTGGGAACAAATATGGACTCTACCTCTAGTTCCCTTACTGTTAACACAGAACAACTACAACACCCTGCATCCAAACCTGAAAACACTGCAGCTCACTGCCTGGAACATTGCATAAGACCAAATAACCCAAATTTATCCCAAAGGGTTAAATACATTATCTTGGAGGCTCGCAGACCCTCAACAAGAAAAAATTATTCAGCAAAATGGAAAAGATATCACATTTGGAGTGCTGCAAAGGGAGAAAATGTGTCACTGGTAAACATAGCCAACATCCTGGAATACTTGGCAGAGCTCTTCCACAACGGTCTGTCCTATTCTTCCATTAAGATTCACGCATCAGCTATTTCAGCAGAATACAATTTGGATCCTCCAGTCTTCTCACATCCTCTGCTTAGGCAGTTTCTGAGAGAAATTAAAAATGTAAAACCACCTAGGAAGCCACCATTGCCAGCGTGGGACTTGAACTTTGTGCTAGAAAAATTGACACTCCCCCCTTTCGAACCAGCAGCAACAGCAGACTTACAATACTTATCATGGAAAACTGCTTTCCTGCTTGCAATCACTTCAGCAAGAAGGGTATCTGAGCTTCAGGCATTAATGGCAGTACAGCCCTTCCTGATCTTCCATCAAGATAGAGTATCCATGAGAACAAATCCTACTTTTATGCCAAAGGTGGTCTCCAGGGTATCTTTGAATCAAGCTATCCATCTACCTACATTCTTCCCCAACCCACAGAACAGGGGGGAAAGACTGTTGCATACCTTGGATGTACATAGACAACTACGCTACTACCTGGACAGGACTAAGGGCAATAGAAAAACTGACCAACTACTGGTAGCATATGCATCAGGAATGGAAGGAAAAGCAATTTCAAAACAGACAATCTCTAAGTGGATAGGAAATTGCATTAGATTTTGTTACTCCTACCATGGGAAGAAAACTCCAGAAAACATCAGGCCTCACTCTACAAGGGCAACAGCCACTACCACAGCTTTCTTACGGGGAGTGGCTACCAAAGACATTTTAGAGGCTGCTACTTGGAGCTCCGTGCATACATTTGCCAAGCATTACAACCTACCTTTATACTCCAGATCCCGAGCAGGTTTTGCCACTGCTGTTTTGCAAGGGATCTTAACTACACCATAATCTTATTTCTCCTCCTCCCCCAGTTTGGCTATGGTATTCTACCCATTTGTAAGGACTGCAGATGCATCCTTGAAGGACATAGTACAGTTTTGTACCTACCATAAATGTAGATGTCCGATAGGCATGCATCTGCAGTCAGGATTACCCACCCTCCTTCCCCTCTGTGGTACTCCTAGGGTATTTGCCCATCTTGTAGCTAGCTGGGGGAATCTATTATGGTGTATTTGTTTGTATATATGTACATACATGCTTATTTTTTGTTTGCTCTCTACTATTTGGAAACATTTGCATTTATCCAAATTTAGCCTTCCTAGAGGGCACCTGGCATCTGGGGCAAGAAACACTGAGGAAAATGGCGTCGGCTGATGCCTTTATACCCGAAGAACTGCAGCTATGACGTCGGGTGAAGTGCGACACCAGCCGAGGCCAGACCCAGACGTTGGAATCCGGCCGACCGAAGGGCTGCCTGACGACAGGACAACCCATTTGTAAGAACTGCAGATGCATGCCTATCGGACATCTACATTTATGGTAGGTACAAAACTGTACTTTTCATATGTTGAAGTTACCAGCAACATATTATGGAACAAATTAAACAAAAAAATGGTGTTACTTCCAGATTGTGCAGAAAATAAAGATTTAGAAGGGTTATTGCATTCTGCAAACCAAGGTAATAAGCATACTTTGCAGTGTGGCTTTGATACCCTAGAAGCATCGTGCAGGGCTGCAGTCACTGGATCTGTACTGAGAAGGCAGGCTTGGCTGAAGGAACAAACCTTGCCAGACCATGCCAAATCAAAATTACTAGACACTCCTTTGAGGTTCTTAAAAAGATGGAAGAAAAAGCTAAATCTATGCAAACTCTTAAGGAATTCTTACAAGTGCAGCTACCTAGAATTCAGTAGGCATTGACCCACAAAAAACTGGTCCTTTCCAGCCCCTTCCAGGACTTCAGTCCAAACCCAGGGGAACCAGACCACCAAGACTACAGTCTCAGGGTATGCAGAGATCTAAACAATGGAGTGCTCCAACCTCAAAAACAGGGAGTGGCAAGCCCACCCCCTTGTGGTAAAAGCTCACAGTGGCTTGTCAATTATCCGTCCCAGCCCTGCTCTTCTACTTGCGCACCTAGGAGGAAAACTTGCCCTTCATGCCAAAAACTGGATGTCCATTACTCAGGACTGATGGGTTCTAAACATTGTATCCTAGGAGTACAGATTCTACTTCCATTCCCTGCCAACCCCAAGCAGGTTTCTAGACCTTCCTCCAAACCAGTGGGCAGAGGCTCAAAAGCAAGTACATTCTCTGCTCAATATCAAGGCCTTTCAACCTGTTCCAGTAGAACAAAGAGGACAGGGTTTCTACACCAGACTGTTCCTGGTGCCCAGAAAAGAGGGCACTTGGTGCCCAATCATGGATCTATCAATTCTCAACACCTTTCTGGTGGTCTCAAAATTCAGAATGCTAAGCCTGCAACAGCTTTTCCCTGTTCTAATCAAGGATCCCTGGCTAGTCACCCTAGACTTAAAAGAAGCCTGTCTGCACATCCCCATAAGGGAGTCTTGCAGGAAACATCTCCGATTCAGGGCAGGCTCTATGCACTATCAATTGTCTGCACTTCCCATTGGCTTATCTACTGTGCCCAGTGTGTTCACAAAGTGCCTGGCTCCAGCCATTGCATATTACAGGCAGAGAAATAACCAAATTTTCCCATACTTGGATGATTGCCTGATTCAGGCTGACAGTCAGGAATTATTACTTCAACACCTGGCATTTGTAAAAAGACTCTTATTTTCATTGGGGTACACCATCAACAAAAAGAAATCACAACCAGTGCCCATTCAAAAAATTGTATTCCTAGAAGCAAACTTGAACACAACTTCCCAGATGGCCTTTCTCACTCCAGAAAAACAGATCTATTTGAACAACTTCTTCAAACACATGGCCACCAAAACCCAGCTATCTGCAAGGAAAAATACTGTAAGCCCTAGGGTTCATGGCCTCATGTATTCTGCTAATTCCATATGCAAGACTGCATATGAGGAAACTTCAGTGGTACTTAAGTCTTTGGTGCCAACATTCTCAAGACCTGGAAGCAGTCATTCCGATCATTCGTTGTCTAAGGGCAGAGTTCCTTTGGTGGGCAGAAGCATGCAACCACAACAAGGGACTGCATTTCACTCAACCCCTCGCTGCCCAAATCCTGACTACAGATGCATCAGACTATGCATGGGGGGGCTCACATGGCAGGCAAATGCATTCTGGGAAAGTGGAGCCCAGGACAAATTCTCCTGCACATCTTTGAAAAAGAGATGTTAGCTGTACAGTATGCTCTGACAGCCTTCAATGCTTAATCCTTCCAGGACAGCTGCTGATAAAAACAGACAACACCACAGTTATGTGGTACATAAACAAGCAGGGGGGAACACATTCATGTGAGAGTGTTCAATCTCGCCTTTGTTCTTACACATGGGTTTGGAGCTGATCCTCGGCTCCGTGCCGGCCGACTGCAAGCTCTGCATCGAGAAGAAGCTCGAGGACATCTAATACCCACAATCACCCTCTGCCTTTACCTCAGATCTAGTTTGCCGCTGCTGCATACGCATCGTTGGAGACTAGCTCGAGGCTGTTCAGATAAGATTTTTATCTATTCTGTTTAAATTTCAGAGTATTTTATCTAGTTACTTAAAGTATAAGAGTAGGTGTGTGAGTCATTAGGAATTCTCGATATTTAGAATAGTTAACTTTGTTAACTTTCGAGTTAGAGTTTTTCGGGGCCTACCCCTTCTTGGACTTGTGACTAGATACTTGTTATAGTCTTGCCTTTAGGCAGTTCAAGGATTTGACAATTTTGACTAAAAGCTTGTTTTAGTTAGTATCAAGCAGACACTTATTACCGGATTTGACACTTTTACTGGATTGGACTTTTTCTGGACTGGACTGACTTTTCCTTTTTCATTATGTCTGAAAAGATGAAGTCTGGCTTTAAACGTTGTCAGTGTGGCCAAAAAATGTCGGTCACAGACAACCACAGTTCCTGTGTCTACTGTCTTGGCCCTCTCCACTTACAAGAGGACTGCTCTATTTGTCACTCTTTTAGTGGGAGGGTCATGACAGATAGGCGCAGGAAACTGATGGATAGAGGATTGCTGAAACCCTCTTTCCAGGAGGCTCTGGATGCTTCAGACCAGGCATCCAAGTCTTGAAGGTCGAAGGCCGGAGCCAAAGTCATCGGCTCCGAGCTCTTCGAGTCTAGTTAGATCACCGGTTCCACAGACTTCGGGCCGAGTGTTCAACTGTTGGCAGTTCGAGCCTCGAGTCTTGGAACCGTGACGGAGCTCCCTCCACCGACTCTGCTGAGGTCGGCGCCGTCTTCGATCCCTTCGACTCGCTTCTTCTAGAGCCCTTTCCGACACCGGCGTGGACCGTGTGGTGCAGAAACTTATGGAGCATACGGCCCAGTCCAAGCTTATTTCGGTCTCCTCCCAGTTGATGTTGAGACTTGAAGGCCTGCCACTATCTCCATCTGTTCCTCCTCCGAGACCTGTTCAGTCTTGAGCCGGAAGAAGCTGACCTGATGATTGTGGAGCCCTCGGTGCCAGAACCGTCTTTTCTCGGTCGGCACCGTTTACCTCGACTCCATCCGATCCGCACCGGAGTCTCGGGCCGAAGATCTGTCCTTGGTTCGGGACCGAGAGTCGGACCGATGTTTCGGTTCCGACTCTCCTCTCGGGCCTCGGCACAGATCGATTCGGTTCCGTCCTCAGGGTCGGTGCCTTCGGCTCCTGTTTCGGGGATTCTTCCCATTTCTTCGGAACCGGGAGATACCTCGACTCGGGACCCGGGGCCTTCGACCTCATGAGGAAGGTGTTGTCTACTCAGACAACCACATCAGCAGGTACAGCTTCTCCTCCCCGCAAAGGACCGCTATCCTCCTCTGCACCCACGGCCACGTCCAAGTGTCGGGCACCAGTGTCTCAGCCACCCCTGGAGGGTGCCCCCTCTACCTCGGAGGCTTCTTCGGATGCTCCCCACGAAGAAGTTCCTAGGAAAAGACTGTGTAAGAGGAGACACTTGGATTCTCCACAAGAATCCTTGACATCTGATACTGACTTAGATGAGTCAGAAGGGTCCCTAAGTCACCTTCAGAGGATGTCTCTTTGCTGACATCTTGGAGATCCTTAAACAGAGAGGTGACTGGCAAGCCCTCCCCCCTTCTGAGGATGAGTCAGTCTTGCTGAAGGCATTTGGTGCCCGTCCTTCCTCCTCCTGGGTCACTCCGCCCTTTGATGAGTTAATGGAATTAATTGCTCAAGGCGTGGGAGACTCCTGACACGGTGGAACCTGTCCCTAGGAAGCCAAATAAGTACATCACGGCACCACAGGACAAAGCTTACCTTACCAACGGAGTTCGGTAGACGCCATGGTGGTGGCAGCGCCACGAAAAAGGAGATGTCGGAGTCTTCCTCATCTGTCCATCCGCCTAACAAAGATTCTAGGACCATGGACAGATACGGAAGCGCATTTTCAGTTCAGCGGCTTTCTATGCGTTCCCTGAACTATTTGACCCATTTTACACGTTTACAGAGGGATCTAGTCAAAGAGTTGGGAGATACCCTCCAGGGTGCTACAGATGCCGCTGTCTCAGAGAAAGTTACAGCGCATCTCAACACCCTTACGTCCATTGTGAACTCGTCCATGAGGCTGATATCCTATGCAGCCGAAGGATCGAGTAGGGCAGCGGCTTCAGCGATTGCTCTTCGTAGGCAATCCTGGATGCGCTTATGTTCGTTTGTGGAAGCCTTCAAGTCTTCCTTTACTAACGCCCCATTTGATGGAGCCACACTCTTTGGCCCTAAAGTAAAGGAGACCCTTACCGGTGTGAACAGGAGGGAAAGACTCTGTCTGCTGTCGGAGTCCGTTTTCCACCCTTCCAGACCGCACCCCAAAGGGCAACGTGGTGGGAAAATGTGGTTTCAAAACCCCAAGGGTCTTTCCAAACACACAGGGTGATGCCCCTCTAGAGGCAGAGGAGGGGCAGAGGTGGAAGACGCCGCCCTGGCGGCAGAGGGGTCCGCAAAACCAAGGTGACAGGGATAACCTCCCTGGCAAACCTTTTCAGCACTCCTGAGAGGAGGCCCGACTGTCCTGCTCTGGAGGCAGTCGGGGTCGCTTAGCTTTATACCCTCAGGCCTGGCAAAACCTTTCTTCAGACAATTGGGTAAAAGCATTGTTACCAGAGGTTACAAAATCCCGCTTCTATCCACCCCATTCCAAAGAAAACTCCCAGATGTACCACCCCATCTGCGAGACCCAGCAGCTACAGAAATTTCAAAGCTGCTAGAAAAATGTGTCATCCAACCAGTCCCAGCGGACCAAATAGGATTCGAACTTACTCAAGGTTCTTTTTAGTTCCAAAGAAAACAGGGGACTGGAGGCCAATTCTGGACCTAAGTCATCTCAACACCTTTGTCAAGAAGGAAAAGTTCGAATGGTCACGCTTCAATCGATCCTTCCATTCTTACGGAAGGACGACTGGATGTGCTCAATAGATCTGAAGGACGCATACTACCACATCAAAATGGCCAGGGCGTCCAGAGATCACTTGCGCTTCCGGCTGGGAGCCAGTCACTATCAGTTTCGAGCCCTGCCCTTTGGTCTGACCACAGCCCCCAGGGTCTTCACCAAATGCATGGCAGTGGTAGCGTCTCATCTGAGGCGCCTAGGATTCCAGGTGTTTCCGTATCTGGACGACTGGCTCCTGTCTGCAACCACCAGGCGTCAACTGATACATGCCAGGGATTACTCCCTACAACTTAGTACACACCTTGGCATTTCAGTAAATTTCGAGAAATCTTTGCTACAGCCATCACAGCATATCTTATTCATAGGAGCGGAATTAGATACGCGTCAGTTAGTTCTAAAACTTCCAACAGAAAGAATAGTAGCACTTCAATTCAACATTTCCCTTCTGCTATCGTCCAGAAAATCCCCAGCAAAAATTGTTCTGAAAGTTCTGGGTCTCATGGCAGCTTCTCTCATAGCAATACCATTGGGAAGACTGCACATGAGAGTGCTACAATGGCTTCTATTTGCACAATGGTCATTCCAACAACTTCCACTGACTCACGAAATATTGATAACGAAAACATGCAAATCACACCTAAGGTGGTGGTTACAGACTTGTAACCTATCCGGCGGAAGACCATTTGTGCTACCCACACCGTCAGCAACGATATCCACGGACGCTTCCCTGATAGGGTGGGGGGGCATCTTTCAGGGACAGACAGTCCAAGGCGAATGGACCAATCTGGAGTACAATCTGCACATCAATGTTCTGGAGTTGAGGGCAGTGTTCTTGGCGTTGCAACACTTTGCTCCCCTTCTTCCTCCAGGGACCATTGCAGTTCAGACAAACAACATGTCAGTAGTCTGGTACATAAACAAGCAAGGGGGAACCAGGTCTTACCAACTATGCAGAGAGGCCATGAGAATTTGGCAATGGGCAGAGTCCACCGTCGCTTTCTGATCGCAACGCACATCCCGGGTCGTCCAACGCCATAGCCGACAGGCTGAGCAGGGCAATACTATTGCCTCACGAGTGGTCCTCAAACAGTCAGTTGCGGAAAGGATTTTTCAAATGGGGCCAGCCTACCTGCGATCTGTTTGCGTCTCCAATGAACGCCAAATGCAGGAGCTACTTTGCCCTATTACCCTCCAGGGGAAGTCCCCAGGACGCTGGTGCACGATTGGCCCCGGTCTCCTATATGCTTTTCCTCCATTTCCCTGATTGCAAAGTTTCTACAGAAAGCAAACAACCTTCAGAGGACTATAATTCTCATTGCTGCTCTGGCCTCGTCAAATTTGGTTTCCTTTCTATTGCCTCACCGCATTCGGGACCTTGGATGCTGGACCCAGAGCCAGATCTACTGACTCATTCGTCAGGAGTTCCTCACCCATCTCTGGAATCTCTCCATCTAGCAGCTTGGCTGCTCCTTCTTTAGCCAGGTCAATTCCCTTACATCGGGTTCAGGATATTTTGGTAGCTTCTCATAAAGTTTCCACTACAAAGACTTACACCAGTAAATGGAAACGTTTTGTCTTCTGGGCGGAGTCACATCAGTTGGACCCTGTTACAGCTCCGTTAAACAAGGTTTTAGAATTCTTGACTGAATTATTTCATGAAGGAGCTTCCCGGCTACTTTAAGAGTACAGTTAGCTGCCATTTCTAACTATCATATAGAAGAATGTGGTGCCTATTATGGCTCATAGACTTTGTAAAGCCTTTTTAAAAGGTTCCTTTCATATCAGACCACCAGTCAGAAGTCCGACGTCACCGTGGAATTTAAATTTGTTGCTTTCTAAATTAATGTTGCCACCCTTTGAACCAGCTTCAAGTTGCACGTTGAAATTTTTATCATGGAAAACATTATTTCTAGTGGCCATTACATCTGCTAGACGAGTGTCTGAGCTTCAGGCCCTTTCGGTCAAACATCCTTATTTAATATTTCATTCTGACAGAGTATCCCTACGCACTAATCCATCCTTTCTTCCCAAAGTTTGTTCCTCTAGTAATATCAATCAGTCCATTGAATTACCCACCTTCTTTAAAGACCACTCTAATAAATTGGAGTATATGTTGCACAAACTAGACGTCCATAGACAACTCAGATTTTATTTGGATAGAACAAAAGATCACAGGAAATCTGATCAACTATTTGTAGCTTTTGCTGACAGCAGAAAGGGTCTTGCAGTTACAAAACGAACTCTTTCTAAATGGCTAACTGACTGTATCACATATGTTTATGAAGCCTCTGACCAAACTTTATCTGCAAAACCCAGAGGACATTCTACCAGGTCAGTGTCTACATCTTTGGCTCACGCAGCTCGCTTACCTTTAGACACAATTTGTGCGGCTGCTACTTGGGCTAAACCACATACATTTATCTCTCATTACAAAGTGGACAGGGTTTCTAGGGATAGGGCAACCTTTGGTTCCACTGTGCTCAAGAACGTTCTCCTTGAGTTCCTCAGGATCATGGAGCTAGGGACGCTACCCATGTGTAAGAACAAAGAGATTGAACACTCTCACATAAAGAAGTTATGTCCTTACCATAACGCTCCATGTGGAGTGTTCATCTGCCTTGGTTATTACACTCCCACCCTTCCCACCCTTAGGAAGAACGTTCGATTTGGTGCCTGGTCTGGAGTATTCTCCTTCTGCTGTTGCAGTAGTACTGTTACTATCATACTCAGGGTATGTTTGTATATATGTATATTATGTATATAGTGGCATGTGTGCGTGCGTATGTCTGGTTTGCTTGCAAACTAGATCTGAGGTAAAGGCAGAGGGGGATTGTGGGTATTAGATGTCCTCGAGCTTCTTCTCGATGCAGAGCTTGCAGTCGGCCGGCACGGAGCCGAGGATCGGCTCCGAACCCATGTGTAATAACCAAGGCGAGATGAACACTCCACATGGAACGTTATGGTAAGGACATAACTTCTTTTTACCCACTCTGCAGGTTAGCCATGGCCCTGTGGAACACAGCCTTGACCAACCAAGTGCATCTGCAAGCTCAAATCCTGCCAAGCAAACAGAATTCACTGGCAGATGACTTAAGCAGAAATCTCCTGGACCCACACGAGTGGAAATTGGAGCCCAACACCTTCAACCTTCTAATCCAGATGTGGACCTCTTTGTCTCCCCCGAGAACCACCAGTTGTGCAAATTTTGCACCAGAAGCCCTCACAGCAGGGCCTGGAAGGTGGATGCCTTATCCTTAAAATGGGAAAACCTCTCAATTTGTCTTTCACCCTCTCCCCTCCTCTCAAAGGTACTACTCGAGATCAGACAGGAAAGCCCAAGGGCAGTTCTTATTGCCTCAGATTGACCACGCCAGCACTGGTACCCACTCTTAAGTAGTCTGACATGAGTGCCACCCTGGCACCTTCATCAAACACCTTCCCTGCTGTGTCTGAAGGAGGGACAGATTTTGCATCTATATCTGCAAACCTTATAGCCTGGCTTATCCCCTGAATACTCCACCAAGCAACCCTCAGCAAGCAGGTGCTAGACTTCATTCTTGAGGCCACAAGGCCTAATACTAAAAAATCCTATGCTGAAAAGTGGAAAATATATTGCTCTTGGAGTCTGTCTGAAGGAAAGGACACAGCTGTGCCCTCCTTACCTCAAATCCTTGATTACCTAGCAGAGCTACTCCACAGAGGCCTATCCTTCTCCATTAAGATTCATGCCTCTGCCATCTCAGCTCATTATAATACTGAGCCACCTCTATTCTCTCACCCTCTCATCAAACAGTTTCTGAGAGGGGCTAACAACTTAAGGCCCCCTAGGAGAGCACCCATCTCTGCCTGGGACCTTAACTTTGTACTGGAAAAGCTCAAGCTCCCCGTTTTGAATCTGCAGCTTCAGCAGAGTTAAAATTCCTTTCTTGGAAAACAGCCTTGCTTTTAGCCATAACCTCAGCTAGAAGTGTGTGTGTGAGTTACAGGCACTAATGGCTGTGGAACCCTTCATTATTTTCCATGCTGACAGGATTTCCCTCAAGACTAACCCGTCCTTTATGCCTAAGGTGGTCTCCATTGTGGCTCTAAACCAAGCCATCCATTTGCCAACCTTCTTCCCTAATCCTCAAAATAAAGGGGAGAGGATCCTGCACTCCTTGGACTTGCAGACAGCTCAGGTTTTACCTTGACGGCACTAAACCTTTCAGAAAATCTGACCAACTGATAGTCAGCTTTGCTACAGGGGCAGAGGGCATGGCCATTTCAAAGCAAACAATTTCCAAATGGATAGCACACTGCATCCATTTCTGCTACAAGCACCATGGAAAACCTACTCCACAGGGGACATTCTGGAAGCTGCAACCTGGAATTCTGTATACTCTTTCACAAAGCATTACCACTTACCTATTTTTTCTAAATCCAGAGCTGAATTTGCTACAGCAGTCTTACAAGGCCTGCTAGCCAGCCCTAACTCCTCTTGAATGCCTGCACCCTTCCTCAGCTTTGGGAATCAACCCAAGTGTGATGAATGCAACAGTGAAACATGAAGAACATAGTACAGATGTTCTTCGTGTTTCACTGTTGCAATCATCACATTTGGGTTATCTGCTTGCAGTAGCCCTCAGTTGGTCTGATTATCAAAGGCTTGAGTCCTGCGTCGGTTGCTGTCTCATCTTCCATGATGTCAGGTAGTCAGGGGTATAAAGCATGCAGCCGACGCCATTACATCTGTCTTTATTGCCGTGCGGTGCCTGAAGCAGAAGCAGTTTGCAAGTGCCGGTCGGCCGACTCCTGAAATTTTTTTTTCGAGTTTCAGAACCGAAGTCTTCAACTAAAGCGAAGTACCCCGTTGGGGAAACTTTTTCTTGCTGTAAACCGATGTCAGTAAAAGTCAATAATTGTATTTCTTGTGGAAAGCAAATACCTCATAAAGATTTTCATTCGTACTGTATTCCTTGCCTAGGCCCCGACCACGACGTACCTCGCTGTCGGTTTTGTGCCTTATTTAAACAACAAAACTGTCCATCGGTATATTTACACTTCTAAATATTTTGGCACTCTGTTAAATTATCCAGGTATGTCTTCAGTAAGCCATCCGACTGCCAACATTCCGAAAAAACGCAAAGATAGACAGAGACAGGCCGCCTAGGTCCAAAGCTGCTGATGACGCTTCTCCTAAGCTAGTCGCCAGTTTGCCGGTACTTGGTGAGGCGCTTTCGCAGCCCCTGATACCCGCTACTTCTGATTTCTAGGCCTCTACTGAGACCCATTCGGAGTCCGTGATGCTGCAAGATGCTTCACATATGGAACCTGCGGATGTCTCTACCTTGTATGGGTCCGGAGCTGCTTAGCAGACACCGGCTTCTGAGGGTGTATTCAGGCCTACTGACTTGCATGTAAAACCGGCGCCATCTTCTTTTTCAAGGCCTAAAACTCGAACCATGCCTAGAAAACTGACACCCAGACCACATTGGTCAGGCCTCTATGCCTAAAAAACAAATGATAAGAATAGCTGAAGACCTTATTACTTTAATCAGGGGAAGCCAACCCTTCCCCCTCTAAGAGACCTAGGACTGAATTTATTTATGATACTTCTGATCAGGATTCTGAAATGTCTGTTTCCTCTGATGACCAGGATTTACTCATCTATCTATGAGTATTCTGATGCAGAGGACTCTATTCCCTCTGCTTCCCCTCCAGAGGATTTCTCTTTTGGTGAAACCTTGCATACTCTTAGGGAGCATTTTCGCTGGGAAAGCCAGGATTACTCTGATTCTAAAAAGAGGCTTAGGGATTTCTTTCTCCTGCCCCCAGCACAGACCTTTAGCTATCCCCCCTGTACTAGGCACTGTTGATCCCTTTTCGGAATCTAGCTTGGCCCCTGACTCTCTACCTTATGCTCCCAGAAAACCTGATAGATATGGCAGGTTTCCTGACTCTCGAGTTCCTTTTTTAAAATCTTACTGCGGATCCTGATACTATTTCACAGGGACCCAAGGGCATTAAGGCTACTACTGCCAAAAAGCCTACCCCCTCTGATTGAGACTCCAGGGCGCTGGATAGATGGGGTAAGAATGTATACACTTCTGCAACCTTGGCCATTAGGACCTTAAACTGCCAGTTTCGTATGTTAAAGTATGAGCAGCATATTATTGGATTGCTTAAACAGAAAATGATGATTCCTGATTGTGCTGAAAATAAGGATATACAGGATTTAATGCATTCTGCTGAACAGGTTGGAAAACCTACTTTGCAATGTGGTTTTGATTCACTAGAGGCATCTTGCAGGGCTGTTGTCACTGGGTCTGTACTTAGAAGTCATGCTTGGCTTAAGGAGCAATCCTTGCCAGATCATGTTAAAGCTAAATCACTGGATGCTCCCTTAAATCAGGACCGCCTCTTTGACAAAGCAGAAGAAGTTCTTAAAAAGATGGAGGAAAAAGCTAAATCTATGCAAACTGTTAAAAATTTCTTACAAGTACAACCTCCAAAATTTAGTAGGCATTGGCCCTCTAAGAATTGGTCCTTTCCTGCCTCTTCCAGACCTTCTCAGTCCAAACCCAGATCCAGCAGAACACCCAGGCTTCAGTCCCAGGGTAAAGCACAGGACTAAGCAGTGGGGGGGGGGGGGCTCCCACTTCCAAATCTGGGAGTAGTAAAACTCCCCCCATGGTAAATTGTCTTAATGACTTAACTTTAAATCTTCCAAGCACTTCTCGACTGCCCCTTTGGGGGGAAAGATTGCTCTGCATGCAAAAAACTGGGAACTTGTTACCCAGAACAAATGGGTTTTAAATGTAGTTTCCTCAAGGATACAGGTTTCACTTCCACACGTTACCAACCCTAAATGGTTGGCCAGATCTACCCCCAAATTAGTGGGCAGAGGCTCAAAAGCAAGTACTCTTAAGCATAAAGGCTATTCAAACTGTACCAGAAGAGGAAAAGGGACAAGGTTTCTACTCGAGACTTTTCCTGGTACCCAGAAATTACAAGTCATGGCGTCCTCTCCTGGACCTGTCTACCTTAAACACTTTTTTTGGTGATTCCAAAATTCAAGATGCCTTGTTGGCAACACTGGATTTAAAGGAAGCCTACCTGCACATGCCAATCAGGGCCTCTTGCAGGAAGATGCCTACGCTTTAAAGCAGGCGACATGCACTGTAAGTTCTCTGCACTGCCCTTTGGCTTATCTACTGCGCCCAGGGTATTCACAGAGCCTAGCTCCAGTCATTGCATTTTGCAGGCAAAGAAATATTCAAATATACCCATACCTGGACGATTGTCTAATTCAGGCAGAAAGCCAGGACATACTTTTGAATCATCTGGCGTTTGTACAAAAGGTGCTAACTTGTCTGGGGTACACCATAAACAAAAAGAAATCACACCTGGTACCCTGTCAACAAATTATATTCCCGGGAGCAAGCTTGAATACAATTTCCCTGGTGGCTTTCCTCACACCAGAGAAACAAATTCATTTGACAACCTACTTCAAACTAATGACCACAAAAACCCTGTTATCTGCAAGGCAAATACTGCAAGCCTTGGAGTTCATGGCCTACTGCATTCTTCTAATTCCATATGCAGGACTGCATATGAGGAAACTACAATGGTATCTAAAAAGCCTATGGTGTCAACATTCTCAGGATCTAGAAGCAATGATTCCTATCATACCTTGCCTACGGTTAGAGTTCCTTTGGTGGGCAGAGGCCTGCCACCAAAACAAGGGACTACCATTCACTCTACCCCTGCCGCCCAAACCCTAACAGACCCATCAGATTATGCATGGGGGGGCTCACCTGGCAAGAAAGTGCATTCAGGGCAAATGGAACCCAAGTCAAATGCACCTGCATATCAATCAAAAAGAAATGTTAGTTGCACTGAATGCTCTGACAGCCTTCAAGGACCACATTCTTCCAGGACAATTAATGGCAAAGACGGACAACACCACTGTTATCTGGTACATAAACAAGCAGGGGGGTACCCATTCTTACCCCTTCTGCAGACTAGCCATGGCACTGTGGAACACAGCCTTGAGCTACCAAGTGCACCTACAGGCTCAATTCCTGCCAGGAAAACTAAATACACTGGCAGACGGACTAAGCAGAAATCTCATGGACCCACACGAGTAGAAACTGGAACCAAAGACTTTCAACATGTTGATAAACAAATGGGGTGCCCAGATATATACCTGTTTGCCTCCCCCCAGAACTACCAACTGGACAAATTCTGCACAAGGACTCCCCACAAACAAGCTTGGAAAGTGGGTGCCCTGTCCTTCAACTGGAAAAACCTATAAGTTTATGCCTTTCCTCCTCTGCCTCTCCTCTCCAAAGTACTACTAAAGATCAAGCAGGACAAACCAAGGACGATATTGATTGCACCAGACTGGCCATGCCAACACTGGTACCCCCTCTTGCACTGTGTGTCACTGCTGGCTCCATGGCACCTGCCTCAGACCCCTACCCTGTTGTCACAGCAGGAGGGCCAGATCCTGCACCCTCTGCTTCAAACCCTGAACCTAGCAGCCTGGCTAATTACTTAATCTCTCCATTACCATCCCTCCGTAAAAAAGTGTTGGATGCCATTTTGGAGGCAAGGAGGCCTAGTATAGAAAATCTTACGCTGAAAAACGGAAAAGATTCTGTTCCTGGAACCAAACTCAAGGGGTGGGCACAGCAGAGCCCAATTTACTTCACCTTATTCAATTCTTAGGTGAGATGCTTCACAAGGGCTTTTCTTTTTTCCTCCATCAAAATTCATGCCTCAGCCATTTCAGCTCATTACAACACAGAACCACCCCTCTTCTCTCATCCACTGCTCACCAGTTCCTCAGAGGGGCCAACAACCTAAGACCACCCAGGAGAGCCCCAACTCCAGCCTGGGACCATAACTTTGTATTGGAGAAACTCACTCTTCCTCCTTTCGAGCCAGCTGCAAGCACAGATTTAAAATTCCTTTCTTGGAAAAACAGCCTTCCTTTTAGCAATCACTTCAGCAAGAAGGGTATCTGAATTGCAGGCCCTTATGGCAGTGGAGCCTATCATCATCTTTCATGTGGACGTGGTGTCCCTCAGAACCAATCCCTCCATACCCAAGGTGGTATCCAGTGTGGTTCTTAATCAATCCATTAATTTGCCAGCCTTCTTTCCTATTCCACAGAACAAAGGGGAACGGTTACTGCACTCCTTAGATGTGCACAGACAACTTAGATTATACTTGGACAGGACTAAACCTCAAAGGAAATCTGAACAACTGCTGGTGGCATTTGCTGCAGGGGCAGAGGGGAAGGCCATTTCAAAGCAAACCATTTCTAAATGGATAGGCCATTGCATTCATTTCTGTTATAAGCACCATGGAAAACTTACCCCACAGGGGATAAGACCACACTCAACCAGGGCTGCATCTATCTCTACAGATTTCTCAGAGGTGTCCCTACCAGGGACATCCTAGAAGCTGCTACCTGGAGTTCTGTACATACTTTCACCAGGCTTTACCATTTGCCAATTTTCTCTAAGTCCAGAGCTGGCTTTGCCACTGCAGTCTTGCAGGGCCTTATAGCTGGTCCTAATGCCATCTAAATTCCTCCTCCCATCTTTAGCTTTGGGAACCTACCCAAATGTGATGTTTGCAACAGTGAAACACGAAGAACATAGTACAGTTGTGTACACTTGCCATAAATGTAGATGTTGAGTGTATTCACTGTTGCAGTCCTGGTTACCCTCTGCCTAGCCCTCTGACTTCTTTTGACTATATCTCTGTTCTCCTTTACTCTGCTTTAAAGCTTTTTGGTCTATTTGCTTTTTTGTTGGAGATATAACCTTGCATATATATATATATATATATATATATATATATATATATATTTAATTGCTTTCCATTAGGGGGGCACCTGACATCTGGGGCAAGAAAAACTGGTGTAATGGTGTCTGTTGCATGCTTTATACCCCTGTCTACATGATGTCATGGAAGATGAGACAGCAACTGATGCAGGACCCACGACTTTGATAATTAGGCCGACTGAGGGCTACTGCAAACAGATGACCCAAATGTGATGACTGCAACAGTGAATACACTCGAACATCTACATTTATGGTAAGTGGACACAACTGTACTTTGTGTAACTTCTGGAAACACTCCTTGGGGTAGAGGAGAAACCACTTCATCGGATGTTGCAGAACCAAGAGTTTTAAGGCCCTTTTGCCTACAAAACCCTTCCAGCATTCATGAAAGGTTACCCGACTGCTGCATTCTGGTGGCAGTCTTGGGGGGGGGGGGGGGGTAGTTGCTCATCTCCACACACTCTAGCCTGGTTAACCAATCAAGTAAGATTCTCAAGATTTTTGAGTGGTGAGAAATCATAAGCAGAGGCTGCATTATTCCCTTTGTTTTCCAGCCAAAAAAAAAAGATGCAATGAAAACTTTCTGATGTTGTACCCAGTCAGAGGAAGGCAGCAGCTCTGGAAGTCTTATAGCCGCTGAAGAAATAAGTCATCCAGGAGGTCCCACCAGACCGTCAAGGGACTAGAGTTTACTCAAGATTTATTGGTTCCAAATTAAAACTGGGATTTCAGGCCCATCCTGGAGTTTGTAAGACTAACATAATTCTGGATGGTTGCAATTCAGTCCATTATGCCCCTTTCTGAGGAAGGACAACCAGATGAGCTCAGTGGACCTGCAGGATGCCTGCTATCACATAAAGGTAGTGAGGCATTTCAGGAGGTTCCTCAGTTTTTGGCTGAGAGCCAGTCACTTTCTCTTCAGGGCACTGTCCCGTGGCTTACCACAGACACCCAGGGTGTTTAAATGTACGGCAGTGGTTGCAGAACATCTCAGATTGCAAGGGTTCTAGGTGTTCCCATACTTAGACTGCTGGCTTATAATTGCTACCATGAGAGATATACTCATTTAGGCCAGGGGTTTCTTGCTCCATGTGTGCCTCCTTCTATGAGTCAGCAGGCTTCTGAGGTGCTGTCTCATCCAACACCCCCCCCCACCCCCAGTAAAGTTCATTCTTAGTGTTGTGGGTCTAATAGCAACTTCATAACTCTGATTCTTCATGCCAGATTTTTCATGAGGGTGCTTGACTCGACATTTTCAGTCCAGTGGTCAATACTGTGTCAGCACACACTGTTTTTGATTAGTCTAACGAGAACCTCCAGGCAACATATTCTCTGGTGGTTAACTTCCTCACAGGCTCCTCTAGATCATCCCTTTTTCATTTTCCCATTTCCAGTGGCCACAGTTACCATGGATGCTTCCCTCCTGGGGGGAATTTTCTTCCTATGGTTGCTTTGGAGTCTAAATCTGGCCATTAATTTGCCATTTTTCTTCCCTAACTTCACATCAACATGCTGGAGATGAAGGAAATCCTGCTAACACTGCAGGACTTTCAGGATTCCCACCCCAGGGTTGTGATCATGTTTCAGACAGACAAATGTGTCTGTGATCTGGTACATCAGCAAATGGGGGAAACCATTCATATCCATTGCCATGGTAAGCCATGAGGTTTTGGCATTGGGTGATGTCTTCCCAGAACTTTCTTCTGGCAACATGTGTCCTGGGGAAGTCCTGTGTTTTAGCAGACAAGCTGAGCAGATCCATTCTTCTGCCTCATGAGTGGTCTGTCAGGCTGTTGGTGGCTGCCAAAATTTTCACCCACTGGGAGCAGCCATGCCCATACAAAATGCAGCAGCTTTTTTGTCCTGATTCTCCAGGAGCGAGAGTCATTTTGGGCTGTTACAGTCCACACTTGGCCCCCCGGGTCTCCTACACACTTATTAACCCTTGCCTCTCGTATGCAAATTCCTTCAGAAGGCAATCTGGTGCAAGAAGAAAGTAATCTGCATCACCCCTTTTGGCCTTGATATATGTTGTTTTTTTTTTGTGACCTCACTTGGTATACCCTCCCTGGGTGCAAGAACCTGTTCCAGACCTGGTCTGTCACCTGTCTATTAAGCCTCACCTGGACATTAAAGCTCTAAACCTAATCACTTGTTTTTTTCCATTGATGGCCAGAAATTCCAGGCTTTCGTCCTCTGTGGTCCATATGTCTTTTTCCTAAAAAAAAAAAAAAAAAAAAAGCTACTCGAAAAGCTCATAGAATCACCCAGGTGGGTTTTCTCAAAGAATAGATCCCTTCTCATCTGAATTACTTTCTAGGTTGGATCTTTTAGCTATCTTGTTTCAAGAGGCTACTTAGCCATTCTTCTCTTAAGGTTCATTTGGCAGCTATTTCCAGTTTTTATGTGGGAGAGAATCATACACCCATTACTCACATTACATCACTGCCAGTAGGCATACTGCTTTATAAATGCTCCATAACTCAAACGTGGAACAAACTCCCAACTAATATACGCTCTATCCGATCTTTGATCCATTTCAAAAGAGAATTGAAAAACTACCTTGCTAACTCTCCCTCCTGCACCTGTCACCGCCCTACCTAACATCTACTCCCTCAATCGTTAGATTGTCAGTTCTCCTCTTCTTACTTTAATATAACTTTATAATAACTAGTACCTTAGCTACGCCGCCGAGCAGTATTATACTTGTGTCTGATCTTTTCTTTTCCTGAACTACTATACTTCCCACCCCCTTCTCATAACTGTTTTCTTTCACTCTTGACTCTCCTAAGCATTCCTCCCCACCTGTCTACTTCCACCCTTCTATTTAATACTTCTTCCTCTCTACCAAGTTGGTTTAGTCGTTAAAGATGTTTGTGGGGCTTATTTATTTCTGATAATCTCTCTTGTTTTGTTTGTCCTATCCTATCCTAAATCCACATTTTTACTCCATGTTTCTACCCATGTTATTTTTCAGCTGTTTTTTTTTTTGCTGAATTGTATAATTTGTTAATTTCCATTATGGCATGAATGTATGTAGTTATTTATTCATGTTCATATTACTTGTAACTTTGTTATTGTTTGTGTTGAGCTTTTCTCCTCTGGTCTGAACTGAAAATGGGCCACCAGCCCAGTTGGACTCCACCTTTAAGATATTCAGTTCCACCTTGAGATGTTACTGTCTTGCTTCAGACCTTAACTAACCCTGCTTTTGAACCTGCAGCCTCAGTGAAACGCAGATTTCTTTCTTGGAAAATGCTTTTTCTGTTTGCAGTTAACCTCTGCCAAGAGGATTTCAGAACTGTGGATGTTCTTCGTGTTTCACTGTTGCAGTCATTACATTTGGGTTATCTGCTTGTAGGTAGCCCTCAGTCGGCCTGATTAACAAAGTCTTGGGTCCTGCGTCGGTTGCTGTCCCTTCTTCCATGACGTCAGGGGTATAAAACGTGCAGCCGACGCCATTACATCAGTCTTTCTTGCCATGCGGTGCCCGAAGCAGAAGCAGTTCGCAAGTGCCGGTCAGCCAACTCCTGAAATTTTCATTTTCGAGTTTCAGAACCAAAGTCTTCAACTAATGCTAAGTACCCCGTTGGGGAAACGTTTTCTTGCTCCTTACCAATGTCAGTAAAAGTTAATAATTGCATTACTTGTGAAAAGCAAATATCTCAAAGATTTTCATTCGTACTGTATTCCTTGCATAGGCCCTGACCATGACCTACCTCGCTGTCGGTTTTGTGCCTTATTTAAACAACGGAATATCTGTTGTCCGTATATTTTCACTTCTAAATATTTTGGTGCTCAGTTCAATTATCCAGATATGTCTTCGGTAAGCCATCCAGCTACCGACATTCTGAAAAAACTCAGATAAAGACAGAGACAGGCCACCTAGGTCCAAAGCTGTCGACGATGCTTCTCCTAAGCCAGTCGCCGGTACTCAGTGAGGTGCTTTCGCAGCCCCTGATACCCACTACTTCAGATTTGCAGGCCTCTACTGAGACCCATTCATAGTCCTGTATTTCACGAGATGCTTCAAATGTGGAACCTGCAGATGTCTCTACCTTGGATGGGTCCAGAGCCGCTGTGCAGGCACCGGCTTCTGAGGGTGTATTCAGGCTTACTGACTTGCATATCAAACTGACGCCATCTTCTTCTTCAATGCCTAAAACTTGAACCATGCCTAGAAAACTGATGCCCAGACCGCATGGTCAGGCTTCTATGCCTAAAAAACAAATGATAAGAATGACTGGAAGACCTTATTACTTTAATCCGGGGAAGCCAGCCTTCCCCCTCTGAGACCTAGGACGGATTTTGCTTATAATACTTCTGACCAAGATTGTAAAATTTCTGTTCCCCCCCCCCCCCCCAGAGGATTTCTCTTTTGGTGAAACCTTGCATACTATTAGGGAGCATTTTCGTTGGGAAAGTCAGGATTACTCTGATTCTAAAAAGAGGCTTAGGGATTTCTTACTCCTGCCCCAGCACAGGCCTTTAGCTATCCTTGCTGTACTATACATTGTTGATGATGCCTTTTCGGAATCTAGCTTGGACCATGTCTCTACCTCCTGCTCTTAGAAAACCTGATAGATATTACAGGGTTCCTGACTCTCAAGTTCCTTTTCAAAAATCCTACTGCGGATCCTGAAACCATTTCACAGGGGCCCGAGGGCATTAGTTTGAACAACTGCTGGTGGCATTTGCTGCAGGGGCAGAGGGGAAAGCTATTTCAAAGCAAACAATTTCTAAATGGATAGGACATTGCATTAATTTCTGCTATAAGCACCATGGAAAACCTATCCCACAGGGGATCAGACCCCATTCAACCAGGGCTACATCTCCCTCTATAGCCTTTCTCAGAGGTGTCCCTACCAGGGACATCCTAGAAGCTGCTACCTGGAGCTTTGTACATACCTTCAACAAGCATTACCACTTGCCTAGGTTTTCTAAATCCAGAGCTTTTTCACTGTTGCAGCCATTACATTTGGGTAATCTGCTGGCAGGTTGCCCTCAGTCGGCCTGATTAACAAAGTCTTGGGTCCTGCGTCGACTGCTGTCCCTTCTTCCATGACGGCAGGTCGTCAGGGGTATAAAACATGCAGCCGACGCCATTATATCAGTCTTTCTTGCCGCGCAGTGCCCGAAGCAGAAGCAGTTCCCAAGTGCCGGTCGGCCGACTCATGAAATTTTTGTTTGAGTTTCAGAACCAAAGTCTTCAACTAAAAAGCTAAGTACCCGGTTGGGGAAACTTTTTGTTGCTCCTTACCGATGTCAGTAAAAGTTAATAATTGCATTACTTGTGGGAAGCAAATACCTCATAAGGATTTTCATTTGTACTGTATTCCTTGCCTAGGCCCTGACCACAACGTACCTTGCTGTCGGTTTTATGCTAAATTTAATCAACGCACTATTAAACGGTACATTTTTGCTTATAAATATTTTGGCTTGCGCTTTCATTATCCAGAACTGTCGTCGGTTAGCAATCTGACTACCGGAATACCTAAAAAAATACAAAGAAAAAGAGACAGGCCGTCGAGGTCCAAAACTGATGATGCTTCTCCTAAGCCATTCACCAGTTCGCCGGTAGTCAGTGAGGCGCTTTTGCAGCCCCTGATACCTGCTACTTCTGATTCGCAGGCCTCTACTGAGACCCATTCGGAGTCCGGTATGCCGCGAGATGCTTCAATTATGGAACCCACGGATGTCTCTACCTTAGATGGGTCTGGAGCCGCTGTGCAGGCACCGGCTTCTGAGGGTGTTTTCAGGCCTACAGATTTGTATATTAGATCGACACCATCTTCAAAACTAAGGCCAAAATCTAAACCTATGCCTAAAAAACCAACGCCAGGGCCACATGTGTATGCCCCTATGTCTGAAAAACAAATGATCAAAATGGCTGAAGATTTAATTACTCTGATCAGGGGTAGCCAATCCCCCCCCCCCCCCTTCTAAGAGGACTAGGCAAGGCATTGATTTTGAATCTTCTGAACAAGATTCTATTTCTTCTGACTCTTCTAATGAACAGGATTTGTCTGTACCTACTTATGAGGACTGTGATGCAGAAGATTCCATTCCTTCTGCTTCTCCCTATGAGGATTTTTCTTTTGGGGAAACTTTACATACCTTAAGGAAACATTTCCACTGGGAAAGTCAGGATTTCTCTGAATCTAAAGAGAGACTTGAGGATTTTCTTCTTCTTCCTCAGCATAGGCCTTTGGCTATACCTCCTGTTCTAGACATTGTTGTTGATGTTTTTTCAGAATCTAGTGTGGATCCTGATTCTCTGCCTCCAGCTCCTTGTAAGCCAGACAGATACTACAGGGTTCCTGACTCCCACAAATTCCTTTTCAAAAATCCAGTTGCAGATCCTGAAACCATTTCTCAGGGTCCCAAGTGCATTAAGGCTTCTACTGCTAAAAATCCTACCCCTTCTGATAGAGATTCCAGGGCGCTGGATAGATGGGGTAAGAAGGTTTACACTTCTGCAACCTTGGCAATCAGAGCTTTAAACTGTCAATTTCATATGCTTAAATATCAACAGTATATCATGGGGCTGCTTAAACAGAAAATTATGTTAATTTCTGACTGTTTGGAAAATAAAGATTTACAGGATCTATTGTATTCAGTTGAACAAGTTAGAAAACATACTTTGCAATGTGGTTTTGATTCTTTGGAGGCCTCTTGCAGGGCTGATGTAACTGGGTCTGTGCTAAGAAGGTATGCTTGGCTCATAGTGCAAACTCTGCCTGATCATGTTAAAGCAAAACTGTTGCATGCACCTTTACAACAGGACCATCTCTTTGGTAATAAGGCTGAAGAAGTTTTAAAAAAGATGGAAGATAAAGCTAAATCTATGCAAACTGTGAAAGATTTCTTAAAAGTGCAACCTCCAAGATTTAGTAGGCACTGGCCTACTAAGAACTGGTCCTTTCCAGTTCCTTCAAGAGCCACTCAAGTCAAACCCAGACATTCCAAAGGCTCCAGGGTTCAGTCACAAGGGACTTTTAGAACAAAACAATGGGGTGCCTCCTCCTCCAAATCTGGAAACAACAAGACACCTCCCTATGGTAAGCAGTCTCAATGACTTCCCTTTACAGTTACCAAGCACTTATCTTTTAGCCGCCCCTTTAGGGGGAAAACTGGCACTTCATGCAAGAAACTGGCAACTTATAACCCAGGACAAATGGGTTTTAAATATTGTACCCCAGGGATACAGATTTCATTTCCACACATTGCCAATCCCAACCGGCTGGCCAGACCTGCCCCCAAATCAGTGGGCAGAGGCCCAGAAACAAGTACTGTCCCTCATGAACATGGGGGCTATTCAACCAGTACCAGAAGAGGAAAAGGGACAAGTTTTTATTCAAGACTTTTCCTGGTACCCAGAAAAGACAAATCATAGCGTCCAATTCTGGACTTATCTACTCTAAACACATTTCTGGCCATTCCAAAATTCAAGATGCTGACTCTTCAACAGTTACATCCTATGCTAGGCAAAGATGCCTGGTTGATAACTCTAGACCTAAAAGAGGCTTACCTGCATATCCCAATCAGGGAATCTTGCAGAAGATACCTCCGCTTCAAAGTAGGCTACTTGCATTACCAGTTCTCTGCACTGCCTTTGGCTTATCTACTGTGCCCAGGGTCTTCACAAAGTGTCTGGCTCCAGTAATTGCATTTTGCAGGCAAAGAAATATTTAAATATATCCATACCTGGACAATTGTCTAATTCAGGCAAAAAACAGGGACATTCTTCTAAAAACATCTGGCGTTTGTAAAAAGGGTTCTAACTTGTCCAGTGTACACTATAAATGAAAAGAAATCACAGCTGGTACCCTCTCAAAAAATTACATTCCTGGGTGCAAACTTGAATACAACTGCCCAGATGGCTTACCTTACGCCAGAAAAGCAAATTCATTTGGTAACTTACTTCAAACAGGTGCCCACAAAAACCCTGCTATCTGCAAGACAAATTCTGCAAGCCTTGGGGTTCATGGCCTCCTGCATTCTTCTAATTCCATATGCAAGACTGCATATGAGGAAAGTTCAGTGGTACTTAAAAAGTTTAAGGAGTCAACATTGTTACAGCCTGGAAACAATGATTCCTATCATACCTCGCCTGCAACTAGAGTTCCTGTGGTAGGCAGAGGCCTGCCACCAAAAAAGGGACTGCCATTCACTCCACCCCCTGCTGCCCAAACCCTAACTACAGACGCATCAGACTATGCTTGAGGGGGGGACTCATCTGGCAGGGAAGTGCATTCAGGGTAAATGGAGCCCAAATCAAATGCACCTTCATATCAGTCAAAAAGAAATGCTAGCTGTACTGAATGCACTGACAGCCTTCAAGGACTACCTTCATCCAGGACAATTAATGAAAAAGACAGACACCACCACAGTTATGTTGTGTCTTTCGGCTTATCCAGGTTAGGGGTCGCCACAGCAGAACTCCGGTCAGCTAATGTTTGGTAGTGGATTTTTACTTGCCGAGTTACCAGCCCTGACACACAACCTTCAGCGAGGGCATGCCCATTCACGCATGCCTCCACACACAAGACGCTCTAGCTGAGAATCGAATGGGACAACGTCTTGCTGTGAGGTGACAACGCTACCGCAGCACCACTACTGCGGGACATAAACAAGCAGGGGAGTACACACTCCTACCCCCTTTGCAGACTAGCCATGGCATTGTGGAACACGGCTTTGACCTATCAAATCAAATACAACTACAAGCTCAATTCCTGCCAGGAAAGCTGAATACTCTGGCAGACGAACTAAGCAGAAATCTCATGGACCCACATGAATGGAAACTGGAACCACAGATTTTCAACATGTTGACACGCAAATGGGGGGAGTCCAGACATAGATCTTTTTGCCTCACCCCAGAACTATCAGTTGGACAAATTCTGCACAAGAACTCATCACAAAAAAGCCTGGAAAGTGGATGCTTTATCCTTCAGCTGGAAAAACCTTTCAGTCTATGCCTTTCCCCCTCTACCTCTACTCTCCAAAGTTCTACTAAAAGTCAAACAGGACAAACCAAAAATGATTTTGATTGCTCCAGACTGGCCTCGCCAACACTGGTACCCACTCCTGCGCAATGTGTCACGCCTTCCACCGTGGCACCTGCCTCCTACATCTTACTGTCTCAGCAGGACCAAATTCTGCACACTCGCCTCCAAACTTTGAATCTTGCAGTGTGGCTAATCACCTAAATTCACCCTTAGCATCCCTCAGCAAACCTGTGATGGATGTCATTTTGGAGGCAAGAAGGCCTAGTACTAGAAAATCTTATGCTGACAAATGGAAAAGATTCTGTGCCTGGAATCAATCACAAGGGATGAGCACAGCAGTGCCCAATATTCCTCAGATTTTACAATACTTAACTGAGATGCTTCACAAGGGCCTGTCCTTTTCTTCCATAAAAATCCATGCCTCTGCCATTTCAGCTTATTACAACACAGAAACTCCCCTCTTCTCTCATCCTCTGCTAAAGTAGCATCTCAGAGGGGCCAAAAACTTAAGACCACCCAGGAGAGCTCCAACCCCTGCCTGGGACCTCAGTTTTGTATTGGAAAAACTCACTCTCCCTCCTTTCGAGCCAGCTGCTACTGCAGACTTAAAATTTCTGTCCTTGAAAACAGCTTTCCTTTTAACAGCCACTTCAGCTAGAAGGATTTCTGACTTACAGGCTCTTATGGCAGTGGAGCCTTTCATCATTTTTCATGCGGACAGGGTGTCTCTCAGGACCAATCCATCCTTCATGCCCAAGGTGGTATCCAGTGTGGCTCTTAATCAGACCATTCATTTGCCAACTTTCTTTCCCAATCCATAGATCAAGGGGGAGCGGATTTTGCATTCATTGGATATACACAGACAACTTAGATTTTACTTAAACAGGACAAAATCTCAAAGAAAATCTGAACAACTACTGGTGGCATTTGCTGCAGGGGCAGAGGGAAAGGCTATTTCAAAGCAGACTATTTCCAAATGGATAAGCTATTGTATTTGTTTCTCCTATATGCACCATGGTAAAACTATCCCCAGGGGATCAAATCTCATTCCACCAGGGCTGCATCTACTTCTACAGCCTTTCACAGAGGTGTTCCTACCAGAGACATTCTAGAAGCTGCTACCTGGAGCTCAGTTCATACGTTCACCAAACATTACCATTTACCTTTCTTCTCTAAATCCAGAGCTGGCTTTGCCTCTGCTGTTTTGCAGGGCCTTATAGCTGGTCATTATGCTGTGTAATTTCCTCCACCCTACCATAGCTTTGGGAATCTACCCAAATGTAATTACTGCAACAGTGAAACACGAAGAACATAGTACAGTTGTGTATACTTACCATAAATGTAGATGTTCAAGTGTATTCATTGTTGCAGTCCTGGTTACCCTCCCTCCATCTCCCTATTTTTCTCTGACTATACCTATACTTTCTTTCACTATGCTTATAATCCCTTTTGGTGTATTTGCTTTTGGGATTGGAGGTATATTTTTTGTGTTTTTATTTTTATTTGCTCCCCATTTGGGGGGCACCTGACCATCTGGGGCAAGAAAAACTGATGTAATGGCGTTGGCTGCAAGTTTTATACCCCTGACGACCTGACATCATGGAAGAAGGGACAGCAACTGACACAGGACCCAAGACCTTGTTAATCAGGCTGACTGAGGGCAACCTGCCAGCAGATTACCCAAATGTAATGACTGCAACAGTGAATACACTCGAACATCTACATTTGTGGTAAGTGTACACAACTGTACTTTCTGTACATACTTTCACCAAGCATTACCATTTGCCAATTTTCTCTAAATCCAGAGCTGGCTTTCCCACTGCAGTCTTGCAGGGCCTTATAGCTGGTCATAGTATCTAAATTCCTCCTCCCATCCTTAGCTTTGGGAATCTACCCAAATGGGATGACGGCAACAGTGAAACAAGAACATAGTACAGTTATATACACTTACCATAAATGTAGATGTTCGAGTGTATTCACTGTTGCAGTCCTGGTTACCCTCCCTCCAGCCCCCTGACTTCTTTTGGCTATACCTCTGCTCTCCTTTACTATGCTTAAAAGCTTTTTGGTTTATTTGCTATTTTGTTGGAGGTATAACCTTATATATATATATATATATATATATATATATATATATATGTGTGTGTGTGTATATATATATATATATATATATATATATATATATATATATATATATGTATATGTATATGTGTATATATATATATATATATATATATATATATATATATATGTTATTGCTTCCCATTAAGGAGGCACCTGACGTCTGGGGCAAGCAAAACTGATGTAATGACGTCGATTACATGTTTTATATTCCCCTGACGTCACGGAAGAAGAGACAGCAACCAACGCAGGACCCAATTCTATCAGGCCAACTGAGGGCTACTGCAAGCATATTAACCCATATGTGATGACTGCAACAGTGAATACACTCAAACATGTACATTTATGGTAAGTGTACACAACTGTTCTTTTTAGAGATACTGTTGAGTTTTGTTTTTACAGATGAAAAAGTCTTTGAATTGGCCTATGTTTAATGGCTGTTTCTTTAATATGCTTGTTTACTAAAATACATTTAATTAGATGATAAAAAGGAAAGGGCCTTCTGAGCCCGTTGAAGAGCTAGACACAGAAGAGGCATTGAAGGAATTTGATTTCCTGACAGCACCAGAAGACAGCGATGGGGAGTCGAGGAGTGCAGGCGATGGGACGGACTGGGGTAAGTATGTTCTGTTTTGAAGAGTCAACAAGGTAGAGGTAGGTGTGTGTGTTTGTGTAACTGCGTATCTCCACATATTCACAAAAGATTAGGGCACACCTTTATAGAGGCTTATATGAATTGGCTGTTAAGGCAGTCCTTTGAAGATAGATACCAACGCAAGCATGTATGTTTACTGTAAGTCAGCATATTAATACATTGTAAATGTTATTTTTATAAAGTCATCTGTTATGTGAAAGAAGATGAGGGCCCCTCGTACATTTGTGCTACCATCTGTTCCTGGCCAGTTGTTGAGTGTTTTCTTGCACATTGGGTTTTAATTCTTTGTCATAATGCACTTCAGATTAGTTGGTACTGAAAGTATTACTTTGACTATCTACAGGAGAAAATTTGCCAAGGTAGATCTGCCTTTTATCAGTGTTCACATTTTAGCCCTCTCCATCATTCCTTTTTCCTCCTGTATTATGTTGTTTTGAATGTCCCCATGGATTCTGTCAGCTACTGTGGTAATCCATACCATGAGTCCACAGTCGTCCCCTCCCCTACCCCTGTAAAGTATTTTTGCAAACCTAGGAAGTAGGTTCCTACGATCTTCTGCATGTATCCACTTTCCCCCTCATTTTTCCTGATTATCTTGTGTGCCCATATCACATCTGTCCCTGTTGTGATCTGTGATGAGAGGTGATTTGGTTCCTGTTGTCTCTGGTCATACCCTTCCCCTTCATTCAAAGCATCCTTCTGCTGGCTTTCCTCTGGACTCCTTCCAGGAGATCGAAGTTCTTTGCTTTATTTGACCTCCAGAGCTGCGTGATGTTTTCAGACTGCTGACTCGCCAGATCCAAGGAAAGTGGAACGTCTTATTCATCGTATTGATCATTATTGCAGTCCTCACTGTTGGAATCTTTTCTGCTGGCAGAGACCTTGCATCTGGTCCTATTTCCAGAGCTGTGCAAACTTCCACTAAGCTGGGCTAACTTTGCATTCCCACCGATATTGGCATGTATCCAGTATGTTGGTAGCAATAGCTGGCACCATCTTTATTTCTTTCTTGCCACAGTGAATTTACATAAGTCATCTGTTGTGCAGTCTTCAATCTAGCATTAAGTTCAGTTTTTCAGACTTCCCAGATGGGATAGAGAGGCACCCGACTGGGGACCTCTTTCATACATATATTCTAGTATTCTGCTACATCTATTGTTAGAATAGTTGCTTTGGTTTGGGAATTGTCTGTTGGTAACATGGTCTGTCTGCCCCAGAAAGTGTGATTGTGCATGTTCCAGATCTCTCATAAGGACTTTTCATTCTCAGTGTCTTTATTGCCTTGGACCCAAACATTTTGTATTCTTCACACCTTATCCCCCTTTACGACTTGCCTGATGACTTCTCAGCCCACATTCATTTGATCTGTTTGTTCTGTCAGAGTGAGAAGCTTAATCAGCCCATTTTATCCTTGTCTGCATAGAGAAATTTGGTTGGGTCCGGGCCAGTTTAGGTATTCCTAGGAGTGGCCAAACCCACTCCTCCTTCAGACAGCATGCTGATTTGTAATTGCTGCCTGGTGAGGAGGAGGAAGAAGAATACATGCTCTCATAAACATTTGTCCATTTCCCTGGCTACACACAACAGAGCTCTTCACTGACATGACAAATCAATCCAGCCATTACATGTAGGCAATACACTCCCACCTGAAGATGGGTCAGTTGGCATTAATCATCCTGTCTTGCCAGGGATTTTTTTTAGACATCTCTATTGCTAATCAGACCCAGGTCATTTGGGCTTCATCCCTCAGTATCAGTGGCCAGCCTCATGATGCATCATTGTGAGTATTCTAGGAGATTCAGCAGGAAAAATATTTAAAGTAGAGTTAGCTCTCTGGGCTTACTTAGATAGCTGTAGGCTTCAGTCCCCTACCAAAGAGGCTGCCATGTCCACTGAACCTTAGTGGACAAAGCTTTTAAAAAGAAGAAATATATCAAGAGGAGAAGAATTGAGCCTACCATGAGAAGTATACATGGAAAAATGATGAAGTTTCTCATGTTGTGCCTGGTCAGCCAGGTCCAAGGGTGTCTACTACTGAGATCCTTGTCCAGACCCCAAACCAGACTCCTTTTATTTCCAAGGCTACTGGTGCTGCCCCTTTGGAGGCTGCCATTAAGTGTCCTTCTGAACTTGAAGACACTGTGATTAACATTGAGTCTTGTACTGGTGGCTTGATATCAAATTCTGATGTCCATTCATTTTCAAGGGAGGATGATTCCCTGCCATGATTGTTAAAAAGGTCAACAGTGAGAAAGTGGAGCTAAGGGATCCTGCATGTGAACTTCCAGGGCTCTGACTGCAGGCCTTACTTATAGGATGGTAACTTCTGAGAAGTGTGCATCTGTCAATATCACATAGAAGGTAATCACTATCCTCCATCTCCCAGCCTTTTACCCAGGAGTGGTGCAAGTTAGCTTAAAGTTTTCTACACTTTATTCCAAACCTGCAACCATCTGTGTCAGAAGTCTCCGCGGACTCAGAATAATTTGATTCTAAAGGAGAGGAGAGAGAAATTGGACTGTACGTCTCAATAATCCTCTCGGTTTGGGAGACAAATGATGAGGGGATAATGTTTTCTGGGTCCCTCCCCAGAGGACATCTTGTTTGGGGAAAACTCTTTCACTAATGAAAGACCCCTTTAAATTGGAAGCCAAAGATGTCTCAGACTGTCAGAAAAGATATTAAGATCTTCTGGATCAAGCCACCTTTCTCCCTTAAAACAGTGGTTATTCCTGCAGTCAGAGAGGTCCTTAAAGATGCTTGTGAGGAAGCATCTCTGGAAGTGAATTCATCACCTTCTACACTCAGAACACCTAATTGTTTTTACAGGGCCCAGGATCTGTCTAAAGCATTTCTAAAATAACCGTTAGGCAAACCAAGCTTTAGTGTCCTTGGATGTTGCAAAAGGATCCAAGTGATTCCAGGGCCTAGCACTCTGTTGACCAGAAAAGTATGATTTTTAGACTGCTTTGGTGGTAAGGTCTACATGTCAGCAACCCTAACCTTAAGAACATTGAACTGTCAAACCTACATGATAATTATCATTGCAAAATTCTAAAAAGGCTAAATGAGACTACTGGGAGAATTGCATAAGTTTCTGTGAGGGCTGAGCTTGCTTTGTCCAAACTGCTTGTCAAGTTAACAGACATGCAATCCAGTGTATGTGGTCATATGATGTTGTGATAGGGTCGGTGATTAAGAGGCATTATTTTCTGCAGGTGTTAAGGATCGGCTCAAGAATTCACTTTACATAAGGAGAAACTTTTTGTACTACCTTGAAAGGAAATTGTCAAGCAGATGGAAATGGGAAAACAATGGAAGCTGTTAAACACCATTTCTGTCTTCCCATTCCAAAGTACTGCAGAAATTATTGTACAAAATGCCCCTTTTACTGGAGACCAGACGGGGATACAGCCAAAGGGTAAAATACGGTTTCCAAAAAGTATAGCAGTAGTTGATGTGAAAAGTAAAGCCTAGGGCCCTTAAGACCAGTCCCAAACAGTAAGCAGCAAATTACTGTGTTATACTTCTTTCGTCGTCTTCCAGCTGGAAATAGTTCCCATTTTCCCTGATTGTACTGATATGTTATCTAAACAAAAAAAAAAAAAAAAAAACTGTGCCTAATGGCCATTATCAGGTTTCTACTACCCGTCTCATAATACCTGCATTTGTCCTTCCCCAGCCTCACAGGATCAGAGGTCAACTGGCCTTATTCACAAAAAAGTCAGTTGATTGCAAAGGGTAAGTATCTCCAGCATGTCTTTGTCCAGGGCTGCATGGCTGCAGTTTGCAATAGTCCCCAAAATGCATGGAATTCCCCCAGTTCATAAGGAACTGAACCAGGTGCTTTGGCAAGAAAACATGGGTGGAACACTAAGAGGAGGAAAATACTTAAGCTGGTTTCTAGATCCAAAAAAAGGTAGGCCATGGATGTCCTTCAAGGATGCATCTGCAGTCCTAACATATGGGTTGTCCTGCCTCAGGCAGCCCTTCGGTCGGCCGGATTCCAAAGTCTGGGTCTGGCCTCGGCTGATGTTGCACTTCACCCGACGTCATAGCTGCTGTTTATTGGGTATAAAGGCATCAGCCGACGCCATTTTCCCCGGTCTTTCTTGCCGCGTGGTGCCCGAAGCAGAAGCTGTTCGCAAGTGCCGGTCGGCCAGATCCAGAGATTTCTACTACCGAAGACTTCAAAAAAGCTAAGTACCCCGTTGGGGACTCTTTCTTGCCTCAGCCGATGTCAGACAAAGTAAATAATTGTTTAACTTGTGGGAAACAAATACCTCATAAGGATTTCCACTCTTACCTTCCTTGCTTAGGCCCAGACCACGACGTATCAGCTTGTCTAGCCTGTGCTTCCTTCAACCGACGGACACTTAGACGTCGGTCGGAGTTTGCAGAGGAGTTTTTTGGTCCCGCTTTTGCATACAAAATGCCGTCGGAGACTCAGACTACTCAATTAGCTAAAAAGCGCAAGGAAAAGGACCGACATTCGTGGCCCGCGGTTTCGGCTGAAACCACGGTTAGGCCAACCGCAAATGTCTCGGTTTCGGCTGAAACAGAGCCCCCGGTTCTTCCTTCGGCCGAAAGCATGCTTCCGATAGCCGAGGCCTCTCAGAGCATGGCTGAATCTGCTACTGAATTTACTGCTACAGTAGCAGGCACCCAGGATTTGTCAGACACTGTTCCTTTAGACATATCTACCCCTGCACATGGGGCTGCTAGACCCCCTGCTTCCATGTCTATCAAGGCTTTTGCCAGGGCTAAAGCAGCTAAATCTTCTAAGGCCTTGCCTGCCAAAGCTCCTTCACATAGGCCTACCTCTAGTTCCCAAATACTCAGCCTGGCTGAGGATCTCATTTCTTTGATCAGAGGATCCCAACCTCACCCAGACAGGGCCTCTCAGCCCCCTCCAGACAAGAGGCCTAGGACTGAACCTCTGGAACCTGTCTCTACAGATTATTCCTCGGATGACTCGCACATTTCAGACCCTCACGAAGGCCCATATTCTCCTTATGAGGATTCCGATGCAGAAGACTCCATTCCTTCTGCTTCTCCTCCTGAAGAATTTTCCTTTGGGGAAACCTTGCATGCTATGAGGGAACACTTCCAATGGCAGGGCCAGGATTTTTCAGATTCAAGGAAAAGGCTAAGGACTTTTTTACACTTACCACAGCATAGGCCTTTAGCCATTCCGCCAGTACTAACAGTTGTTGATGATGCATATAATGATGCCTGTACTGCTCCTGATTCCCTTCCTCCGGCCCCTGCCAAGCCAGACAGATATTACAGGGTTCCGGACACACACTACCATTTGTATAAGGCTCCTGTTGCAGACCCTGAAACCATTTCACAGGGCCCTAAAGGTGTGGCAGCTGCTTCTGCCAAAAACCCTCTTCCCTCTGAAAGGGAATCTAGAGCATTAGAGAGATGGGGTAAAAAGGTTTATACTTCTGCTACTCTTTCGGCCAGGGCCTTGAACTGTCAATTTCACATGATTCAGTACCAGGAATTTTTGTTAGACCAGCTAAATAAAAAACTGTCTTCTCCTGAACCTTTAGACCGCAAGTCCCTTCAGGATTTGGTACATAACTCTCAGCAGGTCAGTAACCATTTCTTAAAATGTGGCTATGATGCACTGGAGGCTTCCTTTAGATCAGCTATGACTGGATCAGTGATTCGAAGACATGCCTGGTTAAAAGAACAATCCTTACCAGACCATGTTAAGTCAAAACTCCTAGATGCTCCCATGGAGAAACAAAGTTTGTTTGGCCCCCCTGCACAGGAGGTTCTAAAGAAGGTGGAAGAAAAAGCAAAATCTGTCCAAGCAGTCAAGGATTTCTTACAGGTCCAACCTCCGAGGTTTAGCAGAAATTGGCCTTCGAAGAATTGGTCCTTTCCAGACAACTCCAGAGTGCAGAGAGGCAGAAATAGACGCCCAAGAGGCAGAGGTCAATCTAGGGGTGCCTACAGGGGACGTCAGTGGCAACCTACCAACCAGAGAAGTACTGCCACAGAATCAACTACAACCACTTCCACAGGACAGACACAATGACTTGGCTCTAGTTCCGCCTACCAGGGAACAACTGGAAGCACCCTTGGGCGGAAAACTAGCCTTATTCTCCGACAACTGGCATTACATAACAGGAGACAAATGGACTTTACAAACAATAGACAAGGGCTACAGGTTTCACTTCCACACTCTACCAAAAAAGAGAGGAATGCCAAACCTACCACCAAGCCAAAAAACAGACGCTCTAAGACAAATCAACAACTTACTAAGGATGAGAGCTATAGAAGAGGTGCCACCTATGGAACAAGGCCAAGGATTTTACTCCAGGCTTTTCCTTGTACCAAGAAAAGAAAATCAATGGAGACCTATTCTAGACTTGTCCGCTCTGAACACATACCTCATTGTTCCAAAATTCAAAATGCTGACCCTCCAGCAACTTCTTCCCATGCTGGGCAAGGAGTCTTGGCTGGTGACTCTAGATCTCAAGGAGGCATACCTGCACGTCCCTATATGACCAGATTGCAGAAGACACCTCAGATTTCTTGCAGGATCAGAGCATTATCAATTCTCAGCATTGCTTTTTGGCTAATCTACTGCGCCCAGAGTATTCATGAAATGCCTGGCATCAGTAATTGCTCATTGCAGACTTCAGGGAATTCAAATTTACCCATACCTGGACGACTGCCTAATACAAGCGGACGACAAGGCAAAGTTAACAAAAGATTTGGAAAATGTCATACAACTGTTGCAAGCCTTGGGATACACAGTCAACATGCAAAAGTCAAGACTAGTGCCATCCCAAAGGATAACATTCTTGGGTGCAGAACTAGATACATCAACTCAGATGGCTTTTCTCACAGAAGAAAAACAAAAGCAACTACCAGTCTACTTCATGGCATTAACAACACAAACTCAGCTTACTGCAAGGAAAGTCCTACAAGCCCTGGGCTACATGGCATCCTGCATAATATTGGTTCCGCATGCCAGGCTGCATATGAGAAAGCTACAATGGTACCTAAGGAATGTACGGTCTCAACACAAGCACAGTCTAGAAGCCCAGATTCCAATAATTCCATGCCTGAAGCAAGAATTCCTGTGGTGGGCACAGGCCTGTCAGTTGAATAGAGGCTTGCCTTTCCACAAACCTCATCCAAGCCAGACCATCACCACGGACGCCTCAGACCTAGGATGGGGGGCACACATGGTGGACAAGTGTATACAAGGCCTATGGACCCAAGACCAGCTGAATCTACACATAAATCTAAAGGAGATGCTGGCAGTGAAACATGCAATCCAGGCATTCAGACCACTCCTTCAACAGGGTCATCTGCTGATAAGGACTGACAATACCACAGTCATGTGGTACATCAACAAACAGGGAGGTACACATTCATATCCTCTATGCCGGATGGCAATGGACCTGTGGAATGCTGCCCTGAACCTCAACATTCAACTTCAGGCCAGATTTGTACCAGGAAAAGAAAATTCTCTGGCAGACACCTTAAGCAGAACTACCACGGATGCACACGAATGGATGCTGCATCCAGATATCTTCAAAGCCATAACAAAGAAATGGGGACTACCACAGATAGACCTGTTTGCCTCCCCACACAATCACCAATTGATGAAATTCTGCACAAGAGCATACCACCCACTTGCTTGGAGGGTGGACTCCCTTTCCTTCAGCTGGAAAAACCTGACAGCATATGCATTTCCACCTCTTCCCTTGATGTACAAAGTTCTACTTAAGATCAGAGAGGATCAGCCAAGGGTAATTCTGATAGCTCCAGACTGGCCGAGGCAACATTGGTACCCGCTACTCAGAAGCATGTCTCGGACACACGCATGGCCTCTACTTCTATGTCCCTTACTACTAACACAGGACAACTACAAGATCCTACATCCAAGCTTGAAAACACTGCAGCTAGCTGCTTGGAATATTGCATAAAACAAAATAACCCAGGTTTATCTCAGAGGGTTAAGGACATTATCCTGGAGGCACGCAGACCCTCCACAAGGAAGACTTATTCAGCCAAGTGGAAAAGATACCTCATTTGGAGTGCAGCAAAGGGAGAAAATGTCTCATTGGCAAACATAGCACACATCCTGGAATATTTAGCAGAGCTATTCCACAATGGCCTGTATTACTCCTCCATTAAGATTCATGCATCAGCAATTTCCGCAGAATGCAACATGGATCCTCCTGTCTTCTCTCACCCTCTACTCAGGCAGTTCTTGAGAGGAATCAAAAATGTAAAACCTCCAAGGAAACCACCTTTACCTACATGGGATCTCAACTTTGTGCTGGAAAAGTTAACACTTCCCCCTTTTGAACCAGCAGCAACAGCAGAATTACAATTCTTGTCTTGGAAAACTGCTTTCCTGCTAGCAATTACTTCAGCAAGAAGGGTATCTGAGTTACAGGCATTAATGGCAGTACAACCCTTCCTTATCTTCCATCAGGACAGAGTCTCTCTGAGAACTAACCCTACCTTTATGCCAAAAGTGGTCTCCAGAGTATCATTGAACCAAGCGATTCATTTACCTACATTCTTCCCCAACCCACAGAACAGGGGGGAAAGACTGCTACATACCTTGGATGTGCACAGACAATTACGCTACTATCTGGACAGAACTAAGACCAGCAGAAAAACTGACCAGCTTCTGGTAGCATATGCAACAGGAATGCAAGGAAAAGCAATTTCAAAAGACAATCTCAAAATGGATAGGAAATTGCATTTGATTTTGCTACTCTTTTCATGGAAAGACAACTGATAATATCAGACCGCATTCCACAAGAGCTACAGCCATCACTACAGCTTTCCTACGAGGAGTGGCTACCAAAGACATTTTAGAAGCTGCTACTTGGAGCTCCGTGCATACATTTGCCAAGCATTATAATCTTCCCTTATACTCTAGATCCCGAGCAGGTTTTGCAACTGCTGTTTTGCAAGGGATCTTAACTACACCATCTTTATCTTAGTGCCTCCTCCCCCAGTTTGGCTATGGTATTCTACCCATATGTTAGGACTGCAGATGCATCCTTGAAGGACATAGTACAGTTTTGTACCTACCATAAATGTAGATGTCCGATAGGTATGCATCTGCAGTCAGGATTACCCACCCTCCTTCCCCTCTGTGGTATTCCTAGGGTATTTACCCCTCTTTTAGCTAGCTGGGGGAATCTATTATGGTGTATTTGTTTGTATATATGTACGTATATGTATATACTTTTATATTGTTTGCTCTCTACTGTTTGGAATTATTTGCATTTATCCAAATTTAGCCTTCCTAGAGGGCACCTGGCATCTGGGGCAAGAAACACTGAGGAAAATGGCGTCGGCTGATGCCTTTATACCCAATAAACAGCAGCTATGACGTCGGGTGAAGTGCGACACCAGCCGAGGCCAGACCCAGACTTTGGAATCCGGCCGACCGAAGGGCTGCCTGAGGCAGGACAACCCATATGTTAGGACTGCAGATGCATACCTATCGGACATCTACATTTATGGTAGGTACAAAACTGTACTTTTTCCATTTCCAAAATTCATAATGTTTTTTTCAGGCTTTTGTGCCCATCCTGCCCCCCCCCCCGACGCTTATAATGTTTGATCTCAGTGATGCCAACCTTCATATCCCAATCCCAAAGTGTTTTCTCACATTCAAGCCTGGAGTCTTATTAATGTCTGACCACAGAGATTGCACACTGCAATGCCAAAGACATTTAGATGAACCTGGATGACTGCCTTATTCAGTCACTGTCCCAGGAGGAACTGCTGAGGACTTTGACCTACATCTAGAGTGCTTTTAGATTTGTGGGCTTTCTCGCTGACTCTTCCCAAATCCAACCATCCAGATCAGTGATCTTTTTTAGGGGATTTATTAGATACTTCACATCATAAAACATTCTTACTTAGAAGATGGTTGAAGTCCAAACCCAGTTTCTTCAAGAGATGGTAGTGAAGACTGCCATCTCCACAACAGAATTGTCCTGGGTTGTATTACCTCAACTGTTCTCATGGTATCATTGGCAAGGCTGTGTATGAGAAAACCTCAGTGGTATCTAAGGAGCATTTGGCAGCAGCACAGCTAATCCTTGGTTAGTCATTACTGTACTCTGCTGTGTAAGGCTAAAATGGCAAGATCACCAGCTACAGTAGAATCTGGCATTCTCTTTTTAACCAGGCATCAAAAAGTCAAACCATTTACCCTCAAAGCCTTAGAGTTAGCCTGGTCAACTCCTTCTACCGTACTTGGAGGTTCAGAGTGGACAATTACCACAATAGCATAAAAGAAATTATGGTGGTCATTCTGGTCATTAGAGCTTTCAAGCCAGTATGGAAGCAAGGGATGCATCATACCACAACAGACAGTATCACTGTGATGTCCTTCTGTTATACTGTTGTAGTATTCTTAACATAAGGGATTCCCCACCTTTGGTGGCCAGATGTCCAGCCAGTATACCATAGCCTTTTACTACCCAAGGTCCACTGTACGTAGGGCATAAAAGCAATGTCTACTATCCTCAAACTTTTCTGCCACCAGTCCAAATGCCATTTTTGAACATCTGTCTGCTTGCCCATGCCTTTTGCTGGGTGTATTAGTCCATTCAGATAAGTGCCCCATTGAGGATTTTCTTTTCTTACTGCTGTTTTTTTCCTGTGGGTTTTTTTCATGTCATCCATAAAAGACAAGTGCCAGTGTGGGAGACTGATTCCAAATAAAGATGGTCATCAGAAAATCCAAATCCCATCGAGCTATGCGCTCGAGAGACTTGAACCTCAGCACTGAAATAAATAGGACATGCTGGAGGGACAGATTCATAACCCAGAGGCTCCCTTCACTCTGGAATAAAATCCCAGTCCAGGTTAGGCCGAGTCCCTCATTGACTCTCTTCAAGAGGAATCTTGATGAGTGGATGGGAGATCGTAGGTTTACCCCGGGTATCACTTCTGTGTCACTGTTATAGGCACAGTATGCTAACCTTGAAAAAGGGCATAGCAAAATTAATTTAAAATGGGTGGCGAAAGCCAAACACACTCTGGCTAGGCTTATAAATGCCCTAGGGCAGATAGCCTAGTATGAACCTATGACCAGTACTTGTTTTGCTTAGTATCTACTCACTACTATAAAACTTGCAATATTTGTCAGGCCTTTGTGCCCAAGACTTCATGTAATAATCGGTCTTCTCTTGCTATTTATTTGGAAGATCAGCATCTCAAACTTTTAGCGAAAGATGCTATGTAGGGTACTTCTAGGCCTGATGTGGATTCTTCACTGACGAGAAAGGCTAAAAAAACAAGGTCAGACTGTTCCACTGTGCCTCCTACATCAGACATCTCTCTCGAGGCTGATGAAAGCATGGAGGTTTTGACCTCTTCGGAGGCCACCATAGATCTGATTACAGGCATGTCCTCTTAGACATTGCAGATGGTCAGGGGGTACCAAGACTTAATAACTGAAGGGCCTGGGGTAGTCCTCAAATTTCTAGTGAGGGGGAGGACATTCTGATGACTGAGTGTAGGCCGACTTTTAAGTCCTTCTACTTTTTATAAGGCTGACGTACTATTAAAGAAGAAACAAAAAACAAAGCATGTTTCTTCTCTCAGGAACCCTCAAAGCGAATGCCAACATTTCACCCAGAGGCTTATTTAATGCCCTTGTGGCTCTTAAGGTCACTCTTCCTGCTCCACCTTGGACATCTTCCCCTCACAAGAGGTCAAGGGAACAGGATTCTTCTGATGAAGAGGTTTCTTTGGATGAGGAATCCTTGGCCTATTCCACCCAAATCCCATCCCCTTTGGAATATGCTTCTTCTGAAGAGGAATATACTAGTTCAGAATCTCCTACTGAGGAGATTACCTTTGGGGATACAATTGCTGAGATGAGGGAGTACTTTAAATGGGATTGCTCCCAAGTTTCTGATGTACAAAAGAGAGATTATGAGCTTGTACAAAAGGAGTCTACTTTGCCACCTGCTGTGTTCTCCAGTTTTACCTGCTTTACTAGATGCCTTTTTCTCAGCATCTCAGGCTTCTGATTCTCTGCCCTTTACTCCTATGAAGCCTGACCATTTCTACTAAGTGCTTGATAACTGCATATTTCTATGCAAGTCTGATGACCCTTCAGTGGTCTCTGTTGCTGCAGATAAACCTTTGAAATTGCTGCCAACCACTAAACAACTTCCCTTCGATAAGGAAAGCAGGACAATGGAAAGACTGGAAAAGAAGGTCTATACTTCTGCCATTCTTGCCTTTCGTGCAATTAATTACCAAACTCATATGGCTAGATTTGGTTTGGCCCTCATGTCCAGGCTTCTCAAGCTATTTCTGATCTGCCAGAGTCTGAAGGAAAACATTCTGCCTTGTCTTTGTTAGGGGCTTCTCCTCAGGTGGCTCACCATTCCATTAAGTGCAGCTATGATGCAGCAGGAGCATCATCTACGGCCACTGCTTCAGGATCTGAGCTGAGGAGATATTCCTGGCTAAGGCTTCAGCCTCTGCCAAATGACATAAAAGCTAAATTGATGGATGCTTCTGTAAACAGCAATGACTTGTTTGGTACTGCTGCTGCTGACTTGTTCAAATCTTTGCAGAAGAAAGGCAAGGAGTTACAGGATTTGAAACATCTTTTGATACCGCTACCCAAGTTTCATAGGAATTACTCTTCCAAGCCAGCTTTTATTTGGAGACCGTCTCATCTTGGTGCTAAAAGTAAGAAAAGTGGACAGAGGCCCACCTCTACCTAAGACTACTCAGGCAGCTTCTGCACAGAAGCAGCCCTTTCCTGACAAACCAGGTAGTATCTATCACTGTTCTCTGTCTCATTCTTCTCTCACTTCGTCTTTCTTTGTCTCTTCCAATTTGGTAAAGCATTACCCAAGATTCATGGGTTCTTTCACTAATTCAAAAAGGATGTTTCATGGTTTGGAAATCCATTCTTCCTTTCATGGGCATCCCTCAACCATCTCAGGAGCGGTTACATTTGTTCCCAGTGGTACTTCAAGAAGTGTTAAATCAGAGAACTATTTAGGTTCCACAGGATCAAAGGGGAAAAGGGTTTTATTCAAGTGTTTTTGGTTCCCAGAAGGAGGGTCCTTCGAGACCCATTCTGGATCTGTCTTATCTCAACACTTTCCTAAAGATTCCTTCCTTTCACATGCTGTCTCTGCAGACTTTATTTCCTTTACTTCTTCCTTAGGCTTTCATGGCATCTCTGGATATAAAGGATGCCTACTTTTACATAGCTGTTCATCCCCTTTACAGGAAATTTTTATGTTTCTCTGTTGCCTCTTGCCTTTTTCCACTGCTGCAAGGGTATTCACCAAATGCCTAGTTCCCGTGGTTGCTTTTTGCAGGCTTCAAGACATCCAAGTTCTTCCTTACCCGCACAATCTCCTGCTTCCTCTCCAGAGGTCTTACTGCAAAACCTTCATTTTGCCATTACTGTTTTGCAAAGTCTGGGGTTCACAATAAACTTCAAAAAGTCATCTCTATCACATTCTCAGGATCATGTCTACCTAGGATGCAGGATTCAGACAGTGCCAATGATGGCATCCCTGCCTCCACCAAAGGCCTCGACTCTCATTGCCATCTTTCAAAATCTTATTCCTCTGTGACTTCTGTCACAGCCAGAGTCTTTCTGAGACTTCTGTGGTTATGGCATCCACCATCCCTATGTTATCTTTAGCCAAACTCCACATAAGAAAATTTCATTGGTTCCTGAAATCAGTCTGGCAACAACATGCGCATCCTATAGAATTTGCAGTTCCTCTTCTTCCCTATCTAAAGAAGGAGCTTCAGTAGTGGATTGAGCAGTTGTCTCTGAACCCTGGCCTTCCTTTTCATCCCTCTTCCATCTCTAGAACTGTTCGCAGACGCCTCAGACGTAGGTTGGGGAACGGCCTTTGGCACAGTGAGAATGCAGGGGGTCTGGTCTCCTCTTCAGCATAAGGAGCTCATCAACATCAAATAGATGGGTGCTCCCACTTGGCTCTTGAAGCCTTTCATCGTCTTTTTCTCCAGGCCCTCTCAAAGTGTTTGTAGACAACCCCAGAGTGCTGTGGTATGTAAACAAAGGGGGGGGGGGGCAAAAATCTTACCATCTCTGCAGGCTTGCACTCAAGGTATGGGAGGTTGCGGTTCAGTATTATGACTCTTCAGGCAGATGTTCTTCATGTTTCACTATTGCAGTCATCACATTTGGGTTATCCCTGCCAGGGTTGCCCTCGGCCGGCCCGAATACCAGAGACTTAGTATTTCTGTGTCGGTTGCTGTTGCTTGAGGACTGACGTCAGGTCGTCAGTAGTATAAAGTAAGGCAGCCGATCCCATTACATCAGTCTTTCTTGCAGTGGAGCCCGAAGCAGAAGCAGTTTGCACGAGTGCCGGTTGGCCGCTACCTGAGTTTTCGTCTACCGAATTGAAGTTGAAGTCTTCTAAAGCTAGGTTCCCCATTGGGGATACTTTTTTCTTGCACTAACCGATGTCAGAACAAGTTAATAATTGTCTTGCCTGTGGAAAGCAAATACCACACCGAGACTCCCACTCATACTGCGTCACTTGTTTAGGCCCAGACCACAACGTCCCCCATTATCGCTTCTGTGTGTTGTTCCATACCAGAACTATCTGTCGTCGGGCCCTTATTGCAGCCAGATATTTTTGCTTAGAGTCCTCGAATTCCAATATGGCTTCGGTAAGCCATCCGACAGCAGAGCTTTTGAAAAAACATAAAGATAAAGACAGACTGCACAGGTCCAAACCTACCGACGACTCTTCCGTTAAGCTAGTTGTCAGTTCTCCGGTACTCAGTGAGGCATTTTCGCAACTCCTGATGCCTGCTTCTGTTGATTCACAGGCCACTACTGAGACCCTTTCGGAGTCCAGTATGCTGCAAAAATCTTCTTGGACTAAGGATGCTTCAGTTGTCTCTACCTTGGAAGGGTCTGGAGCCGCTGAGCAGGCACCGGCTTCTGAGGAAGTCCTTCGCACTACCGAATCTCAATACTGACATCTTTCGTGACTACCATTCTTTCAAAAACGATAGAGTTTCTTAGGCCCAGGGTACAAACCACACCCAAGAAACCGACAACCCACTCTCAGGTGCCTGCTACCTCGCCTCAGTCTCAAAAGCTTAATATGGCGAAAGACCTTATCATGCTGACTGGGGGAAGCCAAGCTACCCCCTCTGAAAGGAAAAGAGATCTGTCCCCTGTAGTTTTGTCTGAGCAAGAGTCAGATGAATCTGAATATGAAGACATGCAACCCCTCTTCACTTATGAGGATTCTGATGCAGAGGATTCCATTCCTTCAGCCTCTCCCCCAGAGAGTTTTTCCTTTGGGGAACCCTACATACTTTAAGGGAGCATTTCCAATGGGAGAGTTAGGACTACCCTCAGTCTAAAGAGAGACTCTGGGGAAGTCCTAGATCTTCCACAACAAAGAACCTTGGCCATCCCCCCAGTCCTGGATGTTGTGGAGGATGTTTTCCTCAAATCCAGCTTGACTCCTGATGCGCTTCCTCCAGCTTGCAGAAAACCAGATTGGTATTGGAGTCCATGACTCGCACAAATATCTTTTTAAAAATCCTACAGCTGACCCTGAGGTCATTTCTCAAGGGCTAAAAGGGATTAAAGCAACCTCTGCTAAGAATCACACCCCCTCAGACAGGGATTCCCGAGTATTGGACAGATGGGGTAAAAAAGTATACACTTCAGCTACTCTTGCTATCAGGGCACTAAATTGTCAGTTCCATATGCTGTAATTTCAGCAACATACCTAGGTTCATAGGTTTATACTAGGCTATCTGCCCAAAGGCATTTATAAGCCTAGCCCAAATTTTTGTGGCTTACGCCACCCCTTATATGAAAAATACTGTGCCCATTAGTTTGTTGTGCCTCTGTCCAGCAGTGACACAGAGATGATTCCCGGGGTGGAACTCCTTAAACAAAAAAAATGTCTTCCTTGGGCAGAATTTAAAGATTTACAAGAGTTAATGCATTCTGCAAGTCAAGTAGCCAAACACACCTTGCATTGTGGTTTTGACGCCCTAGAAGCTTCTTGCTAGGCAGCAGTCACTGGATCTGTCATTAGAAGTCATACATGGCTTAAGGAACAGCCCCTGCCAGACCATATCAAAACTAAATTGTTGGATGTCCCCTTACACAAGGATAACTTATTTGGCAGTAAGGCAGAAGAGGTCTTAAAAAAGGTGGAACAAAAAGCAAAATCCATGCAAATAGTTAAGGATTTCTTGCAGGTCCAGCAGGCATTATCCCTCCAAAATCTGGTCCTTTCCTGCTTCCAGTAAACCAGCCCAGCCTAGGCCCCATGGAAACGGACCCCCCCCCCCCCAAGACAGCAGGCATAGTGAATGCAGAGATCTAAGCAGTGAACTACCTGCACTTCAAAGCCAGGGAGTTCTAAGCCACCCCCTTACGATAAGAACTCACAATGACTCACCTCCTCCTCCCCCTCCCTCTGCCCACCTTCATTTACCCCTAGGAGGAAAACTCTTCTTTCACTCAAGCACCTGAGCCACCATTACCAAGGACCACTGGGTTCTGAACATTGTGTCTCAGGGATACAAATTTTCCTTCCACCCCCCAAAAGGGTTCCCAGATCTACCACCAAATCAGTGTGCAGAGGCTCAGAAGCAAATCCTTTCCCTGCTCTGTATGAGGGCAGTAGAGCACGTTCCTGCAGAACAGATAGGCCAAGGTTTCTACTCCAGACTATTTCTGGTACCCAGAAAAGAGGACACCTGGCGCCCCATCCTCAATCTATCCATTCTAAACACCTTCCTGATGATACCAAAATTCAAAATGCTCACTCTCCAGCAACTGCTACCCATGCTCTCCGAGGATGCTTGGCTGGCCACCCTAGATCTAAGAGGCCTACTGCCACATTCCTATCTACTGCTCCCAGAGTTTTCACAAAATGCATGGCTCCGGCCATTGCCTTTTGCAGACAAAGAAATATTCAGATTTACCCATACTTTGATGACTGCCTTAGTCAGGCATACAGACAGGAAAAGCTGCTCAAGCACCTGGCCTTTGTAAAGACCCTCCTAACCTCTCTAGGGTACACAATCAATGAAAAGAAATCCAAGCAGGTGTCTACCCAAAGGATAATCTTCCTGGGAGCAAGTCTCGATACAGCATTCCAGATGGCATACCTTACACCAGAGAAACAAATTTTCCTGACAACCTACTTCCCTCAACTAGCCACCAGGCCCCAGCTGTTTGCAAGGAAGATCCTGCAAGCTCTGGGGTTCATGGCATCATTCCATATTCCAGACTGCATATGAGGAAACTTCAGTGGTACCTAAAGAGCCTTTGGTGTCAACACTCTCGAGACCTGGAAACTCTTCTACCTATAATTCCTTGCCTTAGAAAAGATTTTCTTTGGTGGGCAACAGCATGATGCTTTCTCAACAAGGGAATGCCCCCCCCCCGCCACCCAGACCCTCACCACAAACTCATCAGACTATGCTTGGGGTGCACACCTGGACGGCAAGTGCGTACAGGGCCAGTGGAGCCCACAGCAAATTCCTCTGCACATCAGTCAAAAAGAGATGATGGCTGTACAGCACGCCTTGATAGCTTTCAAGCCCCTTCTCTCTCCAGGGCCTCTCCTGATCAAAACAGACAACACCACTGTGATGCGGTACATCAACAAGCTGGGAGGGACTCACTCCTACTCTCTATGAAGACTGGTCATGACCCTTTGGCACACAGCCTCTGCCATGCAACTACACCTGTTAGCAGAATTCCTGCCAGGCTCTCTCAACTCTCTGGCACACCAATTAAGCAGAAATCTTATGGACCCACATGGGTGGCAACTTAACAGAAGTACCTTCACCCTAATAACTCAAAATTGGGGAACCCCAAAGGTCAACCTCTTTGCCTCCCACACCAACCATCAGCTCAGCAAATTCTGCACCAGGGAGCATCACTGCATGGCTTGGAAAGTGGATGCCCTGTCCTTCCCCTGGGTCAATCTATCAGTCTATGCCTTTCCTTCCCCTACCTGTCATCCCCAAGGTACTGTTCGGAATAAGGAAGGAAAAACCAAGGACCATTCTTAAAGCTCCAGACTGGCCCTGGCAACACTGGTACCCCTTGCTGCGCAGCCTGTGCCTGCTGCCTCCATGGCATCTTCCTCAGATTCCAAACCTTCTGACCCAGAGGGAGGGGGAGTTCATGCATTCCCCAATTGCAGACACTCAGTTTGGCAGCTTGGCTTATTGCTTAACCCTGAACCAATCTGCCAACTACAGGTCTGGATGTTATCCATGAAACCAGACGCCCTAGCACCAGAAAGTCTTATGCTGATAAATGGAAAAGGGTCTGCACCTGGATCCAGGCTAAGGGAGCCAGTACGGCACAGCCCTACCTCCCTCTCATCCTGGATTACTTAGCTCACCTACTATACAGTGACCTCTCTTTCTCCTCTATAAAAAAAATTCATGCCTCTGCTGTTTCTGCACATTTTCACACGGAGCAGCCCCTTTTCTCACACCCTTTGATCAAGCAGTTCTTAAGAGGGGCTAGCAACTTGGGGCTACTTAGAAGGGCACCAACACCAGCTTGGGACCTTAACTATGTATTGGAAAAGCTCACCCTGCCCCCTTTCGAACCAGCTTCTTCAGAGCTAAAATTTTTCTGCTGGAAGACAGCATTCCTTATGGCCATCACTTCAGCCAGAAGAGTCTCTGAGCTGCAAGCACTCATGGCTGTGGAGCCCTTCAACATCTTCCATGCAGACAAGGTATCCCTCAGAACTAACCCATCCTTCATGCCCAAGGTGGTGTCAAGTGCGTCTCTCAACTAATCCATTCATTTGCCCACCTTTTTTCCTAATCCCGAGAACAAGGGGGAAAGATTCTTCACTCTGTAGATGTGCACAGACAGCTTTGCTACAGGGGCAGAAGGCAGTCATCTCCAAACAAACCATTTCCAAATGGATAGTACACTGCATCCATTTCTGCTACCAACAGCATGGAAAGCCTCCCCCAAGGGGGTCAGGACACACTCCACCAGAGCAGCCTCCACCTCTGCAGCTTTCCTCAGAGGAGTCTCCACTAGGGACATCCTGGAGGCTGCCACCTGGACTCTGTTCACACTTTTACCAAGCATTACCACCTGTCTCTCTTCTCCAAATCCAGGGCAGGGTTTACCTCTGCAGTCTTGCAGGGCATCCTAGCCAGCCCCTAGTTTCCTTGACTGCCTCCACCCATTTCCTCAGCTTTGGGAACCAACCCAAATCTGATGACTGCAACAGTGAAACACGAAGAACATAGTACAGTTGTGTACACTTACCATAAATGTAGATGTTCGAGTGTATTCACTGTTGCAGTCCTGGTTTCTCTTCATTCCCCTTTCTTCTCTCTCTCCTTTTAATACCATTATTCATTATTGTTCTTTCCTTACAAGGGATATATTGGTATTTATTTTCCACTGTTGGGGTTCTTCCACCAGAGCCTGGCCTCGGACTTGGCGGCTCCTGACAGGTTAGGGCAAGAAAAACTGATGTAATATTGTCGGCTGCCTTACTTTATACTACTGACGACCTGATGTCAGTCCTCAAGCTAACCGATGCAGAAATACGAAGTCTCTGGTATTCGGGCCGGCCGAGGGCTACCTTGACAGGGATAACCTAAATGTGATAACTGCAACAGTGAATACATTCGAACATCTACATTTATGGTAAGTGTATACAACTATACTTTTATATTCCCTCAGGTCAAAACTATGTGGTAGGTACTCTGAGCAGTTCCTTGACTCAATCCCACAAATGGATGCTTCTCAGGGATGCATTTCTGGATGTTGCCCACAAGTGGGGTACTTCTCAAATAGATCTTTTTACCACCCCTTTGAACAGCCACCTTCCACACTTTTTGCCAGAGTCCTAAGTTCTCCAGTTTGGAAGGTGGTCAGTCTCTCTCTCTCTCTCTCTCTCTCTCTCTCTCTCTCTCTCTCTCTCAGAAGGGGATGTTTCTGTATGCATGCCCCCTTCCTCTCATTCTGAAAATCCTGTTCAAGATTCAACAGGACAAACCCAAAATCTTGCTGGTGACTCCATTTTGGCCAAAACAGCATTGCTTCCCTCGTCTTTTACATTTAACAGGGTGGACCTAGTCGCACAAGGCAAGGGATCTCTGATCCATCCCTACCTGTCCACTCTTCAGCTGACTTTGTGGGTAGCTTTTGATTCCTTACAGACATCTCTTTTTTGAGGAGGTGCTTAAGGGTTTTGCAAGAAGCCAGGAAATCCAATACTAAGAAATCCTACATATCCAAATGGAAGAAGTTTTCTGTCTGGTGTCTTTCACATAACCAAGATCCACTTTCTGTGGATGTTCCTGTGATTCTTTCTTTGTGTGAAGTTGCTCAATGCTGGGTTAGCTTATTCCTCTGTCAAGTCGCACGTAGTCTGCCTTTATTTTCTCCTTTAGCTTCTAGGTTTGAGGCTGAACAATTTCTTAAAGGCGTCCTTCTCCTCAGTCCTCCCAGGAAGCCAGTTCTTCCTCCCTGGGATCTTAATTTTGTTGTGGAGAAATCGACTCTGGCTTCTTTTGAGCCTGCCGTTTCAGCTTCCTTGCAACATTGCTCTTGGAAAACTGACTAGTTAGCCCTTACTTCAGCCAGCTGGGTGTCTGAACTTCAAGCCCTTATGGCTTGTCCTCCGTTTTTGCTTTTTTCATAAGGACAGGGTGTCCTTGCATGCTAATCCTTTTATCTATTTTACCTATTTTTTTCCTTTCTGCACAATCTCTTAGCGAGAAGGTACTACACACCTTGGATGTGCATAGACAAATCAGATTTTATTTGGATAAGACTAAGGTTATCAAAAAAACTGATCAGCTTTTTATTTCTTTTCATCCCAGGTGTTTGGGAATGGCTGTTGCCAAGCTGACCGTTTATTCTTGGATTTCTAAAGCTGTTTCTTTTTGTTATGTTTTTCATTGTAGGACTTTTCTTTTCTCTGCTAAGGTTCATTCTACTAGGTCTGTGGCTTCTTCTGGTGCCTTTTTCAAAGGGTTGAACGTTAACTCTATTGTTGAGGCAGCTACCTGGATGTCCGTGCATACCCTCACCACTACAAGTTAGACTGAATTTCCAGAGCTTGAGCTAGTTTTGCTAGGGCTGTTCTTGGTCAGCTCTACAAGTCCTTCCTCCTCCCAACTTTCTTCCTGAACTTTGGCACTCTCTCTCTCATGTTAAGAATACTGCAGCAGTAGAATAGAAGGAAATAGTATAGTTGCGTAAAATCTTAACATAATGATAGATGGTTCTTCTCTTCACTGTTACAGTATTCAATCACTCCCTTGTACCACCTGGACCTGTACTTTTTCTGGATGTACTGTTAACCTCTTTTTGTGTATTTTCCTTGGTCTGGTGTTCCTACTGGGGCATTCACTTTTGAGGATGGTATGTCCGGACAACATTTTTATGCCTGGCATATGGTGTACCTTAGTGTAATACTTTGGTGTTCTGGCCATATGTCGGTCCGCCCAAGGCGGGGAATCGCTTATGTTAATAATACTGCAACAGTAAAGAGAAGGACCTCTATCATTATGGTAAGATTTTACACAACTGTACTATCTGCTGCTTTAAGCAGTGGATATTATTACTCTGCAAACTGGGCATGGAAATTCAGGAGTTACTGTTGACAAATGATTCTTCAGGGTTTCTTAAATTCCATCAAAGGAGAATTTGATAGAGAATCAACTCAGCAGGACTTCTGTAGATCCCCACAAATGGATGCTAGACAAAGATCTTTCTGGATTTTGTTCACAGATGGAATGTGTACTAGAGTTAAACAGTTTTGAGTCTCCAGACAACAGAAAGCTGGAGAAATTTTGCTGTAGAGTGCCACACAAACAGACTTAGGCAGTGCATGCTGCCTTCTGTTGCACAGGTCTGTTTTTGCATATATTCCAGCCTCGTACTTCAGGGGGTGATGCAGAAATTCAGGAAGGTTAGGTTGAATGTGATCCTAATAACTTTTTATCCAAGGCAGCACTGATCCTCTATACTGCTGGAGGTAACAGAGAGATCCCACTACACCTTCCTTAGCATTTGGAACATCTTGACTCAGCTAAAGGAGTCATTAGTACACTTAAACCTTTCCATTGTCATAATGACTGTTTAGATAGTATGACTGTGATACCCTTTAGGTACAATTATTCAGAGAATGTTAAGATCCCAAAGGAAGCTAAGGAGATTGAGTACTAGAAAATCTTACTTAGCCAAATGGAAAAGACTTTCTTTCTGGTGCTAAAGGGAGAACTACACACAGACACAGACACAGACACAGGCACAGACACAGACACAGGCACAGACACAGGCACAGGCACAGACACAGGCACAGGCACAGGCACAGGCACAGGCACACACACGCACAGGCACACACACGCACAGGCACACACACGCACAGGCACACACACGCACAGGCACACACAGACACACACACAGGCACACACAGGCACACAGACACAGACACCCTGTGGAAGTGTTTGCTGCTGTTAATGTTCACAAATAAATAATAGGGTTTTAGCCTTGAGTCAAGAATAACACTTCAGGAGGTGCAAAGTACTTGTTTATTCCATAAACAGCAGTGGGAGACTGCCTACTTAAATTGCATGCAGAACTCTGATGCTACGTAGCTTTTAACAAATCATATAATTTTTTAAAATATTTTATCTCCTCGTGATCATGTGAGCACTTGACAAATATGCCTTTTTAAAACCTAGACCAGCTGTGCTTAAGATTTATTGGACTGCAACTGTGTAACATTCAGTACCAGTGCACACTATCTTGCAGACGTCTTGGTAAAGACTCATCCCCCAGCCTCACAGGGCAAGAGAGTTACAGTAGACTGCCTCTTATCCAGCCTCTCTTTAACCAGCCATCACATTTCTGCCATAGTCCTAGCAAAAGACAAGAGAAAATAACACTTCCGCCTCCTCTGGACTAAATAATGACAGACATTTGAATTTTAGACTTCATATTCATTAGAAAAATGCATATTAATACAAATCATGTTATTCTAGCTGATTTATAACCTGTAAATGTTATTTTGTCTGCTTTTTCTGATTTTCCAGCCATTTGTTTATCCAGCCTAAGGTCCAGCCCCAGCAAGACTGGAGGGAGTCTACTGTAATTAATCTGGTTCCCATGAATACCTGACACAGTTCACTAATTTTCAACCACAAACATAGCATAACATCATTCTTTAAGCAGTTACTTTGTCTTCAACTGTCTGACAGTAAAAACCGAGATAATACAATTATAGGATACTTGAAATATAAAGCTGCTACATATGTGAAAATGTACTTTGCATAATCATGCATCTGTTTTTCATTTTGCTTTTGACATATAAACATTTTATTTGCCTCATTTGTGAAGAAGCTTCTAGTCAGTATGCATTGTGAAGAATAAGCATGAGACTTAACTTTCCATAGCAGTCTACCCTCTGACCCTATGAGTGTCATCCACAATTATATTTTTTGATTCTTCTTAATTTGATAAAATATGCTTCAGCATCATCATAATCATTATCTTCAATAATTTATCATTATGTTATTTAAGTGGCTTTGCACATACAGGTGAGGTTAAGCATTTTGTAATCACAGCCTTTAGAACAGAAAATACTAAACCAAGTAAAAGAATAATACCAATTATTGTAATGATCCCTTGTAATATACCAGTTCCCAGGTTATTGTAATGATTCCCTGTAAGACACTAGTTCCCAGGTTACCAAATGCACGGCTCAACCATCCAAAGTGTCCACTGTTTAGCTTTACTGACCATATGCTTGGCTCTCTGCTCCATGAAACTGGCTAACTTTTCTTGTACCTCTTGATAGTCACTAATATAAGAACGACAATGACATCCTATTAGTGCATATGACCCCCCCCCCCCCCCCGGCAGCTAGCATTATGTCGATTTTGTAATACCACAGTTCAAATTTCAGTCTTTTCTCGATTTTGCCATTCTGATGTGAAGTATGGTTTGCTACCTTCTTAAGAATTTGAGCAAGCATGGTGATTTTGTGCTTTGTTCTTTGCGCTCCATACCCAGGAGTAATGATTGAAAATACTTGCTCTGCCCAGTGAATGGCTCATTTCTCAGTCTGCCTGCTGGAGATTCTCAAAATGTTGAAAAGCAGGAGTGATATAGCTTGCAAAACAACATTCAGACCAGTTTGTAGGCAACTATGGGGTAGGCAAGATCACCGCAAATGTAGTAACAATCCCCTGTCATGCCCATGCCGTGCCCCCAGTCATAGCTTTTTCAGTATAAAGTGTTCATCACACTTTCATGTCTAGTATCATTGCATCTGCTGGTTCCCATTGGTACAGTCTCATCACTGATATAACGTGTCTCCACAATTTGTGGTTGCAAGCTGAAGCGATACAACCTCTGAAAAGTCACATTATGCCAAATTAGGTTAATGTCACCAAGTTCCTTTTCAAATGTTACGTGAGATGCAGGGATTGGAATCATGGGAATCCCTGTCTTAGAATGATGCAGTATATGCAAACACACACAGCAGTTTGTCACATTTAAGTCAACAGCATACTGTCGAAGAATCAACAGGAAACTATTTTCTCTTGACCAGCTTATAAAAGGAAACCGCAGCAAAAACAAAGTAACAGTATCTGTTGTCAGTGGCATCATCATGGGCTGTCATCTGAGTTGATCTTCTCTTTTAATCCTTTACTAGGGCAGATGGTTTGTCCTTCTCACTTTGATCTTCCTTTGATGACAAAAATGATTCCATCTGGGGCATCCACATGACGACTCTTCTTACAATGTGATGAATGAATCCAAGTTGGTAGTCCTGTGCAGCTGATTGCAGTGAAGGCTGTAAGCAGAACCTGGAAAGGGCCTTTCCATTTCAGACTCAGTTATTTCTCTGGAAAGTTTTAAGTTAAAGCTATTCACCGGGTTGCAGTTTGACAGGGCTGGTCAGGAGGTTGAGGAAGAGCTTCTGGTACAGCTCTGTGGGACTGCTCCAAGAAATGAATATGTTTTGTGAAGTAAGATAATACATCATCATCCGTTAGAATGAATTCTTCATTTGACATGACAAATAGCTGGAAGGGGCCATGGGTCTCCCCATTAATATCTCATAGGGTCTCAATCTCCTTGTAGTATTTAATGTACTCCTCATAATCACTAGTGCTAAGGAAAGTGTCTTTGACCTTCTAAGCTTTGTTTCAGCACAAATCTTTGAAATTTTATTTTTAAGGGTCCTGCTAATCCCCTCTACTAATCCGGATGACTGTAGATGATTGAAACAGTGAAGACTTAACTTAGTATTAAAAAATCTTGCATAGCTCCTTAGTCAGGGAATTATTAAAATGTTTTCCCTGATCACTATTGGTAGTACAAGGTACCCCAAATGTAGGTATGAATTCAAAAAGTAATTTAACAGCTGTCACAGAATCTGCCTTGTGGAGAAAACATGCAAACCATCATCAACATAAATTGTAAATTATGGACCTTTGGCATCTGGACACAGTCCAGCTGCACATTAACAAAAGGTCCCCAAGCGTACACCATTAACATTTGAGTTTTTGCCAGCATTGTATGCTAAACGTACTGCACAATTATTAACACACTGAAGTATCAAAGAGGAGACATGAGGGGCATACCAACTTCAGGTAATCTGATTAAATAATGCTGTTGTACCTGCATATGCTGGTAAGTGATATGCCTTTACTCGGTAAGGTAGCAAGGGAGCAGGCACCACCAGTTGGCTGTCTGGATGTCGCCATAACGCATTAGCATTTTTACTGCATCCATCTTTAAAGCCACCTCTGAACTTTTCCCTGTGATGCTTTACCTTGGAAAACTTCTCCCTGTGATGCTTTACCTTGGAAAGCTGATACTCTCTCAAAATCAAACACATCATCGCATGTAAATTTGCACAAAGTCCTTCTACAACTTGCTTAGCAGCTTGATCTGCCAATTTCCCTTTGAAACAGTAGCTGTACCCTTTTGATGGGCACTGCATTTAACTACTGCTAATTCTTTAGGTAACAAAAGAGAATTTAGCAGAGCATTCACAAAAAATAATTTTTAATCTGATTTCCTGCTGAAGTTAAAAATCCTATCAATTTCCAATGTTGCCCAAATTTATGTAGGACACCAAAAGCATACAGACTACCGGTGCAGACATTGGCAACTTGTTTTTGGCTGACTCACAAGCCCTTTGTAGAGCCACTAATTTAGCTACCTGGGCAGAGTTTATGCCCTCTAGTGTTTGTTGTAGCAAAACATCATTATTGGTGCAGACAGATTTCCATTTTGATGTCTTCCACAGGAATTATCCACAAATAGGTCCAGTTCAGTGTTGGGTATAGGAGTGTCCTTTAAGTCATTCCTATGAGAAAGAAGCAGATAGTCAAACACATACATTGATGCTCTTCACCATCCTCAGCAACTAGCAAAAAGATGCATGATTTAGAACAGGACAGCGCTTGATAGAAATAAATGAATCAGAGAGGAGAGTAAGTTCATATTTAGTTAGACATGTAGTTGAGTTTTCATTTTAAGTAAGAGAGATGATACAGAATGAAAGATGGCTACTGTAAGATCATGCCCAAGCACCGATGACTGTGCAAGATCAACTGGAATGGTGGTAGCAGCCACCACCCTTAAACATGGTGGAAATCTCTTTGCAACAGAATCAAGTGCTGTACTATAATAAGCTAATGGACGATAGTTGTCCCCATGATGTTCTTCGTGTTTCACTGTTGCAGTCATTACATTTAGGTAATCCTGCTGGCAGGTTGCCCTCAGTTGGCCTGAGTTCGAAAGTCCTGGCTCCTGCGTCGGCTGCTGTCGCCCCTTCCTTGACGTCATGTCATCAGGAGTATAAAAGATGTGGCAGACGCCATTTTCTTCAGTCTTTCTTGCGGCGCGGTGCCTGAAGCAGAAGCAGTTCGCAAGTGCCGGCCGACTCCTGAGATTTTTGTGTTCGAGTTTCAGATCCGAAGTCTTCAATAAAGCTAAGTACCCCATTGGGGAAACTTTTTTCTTGCTCCGGACCGATGTCAGAAAAAGTTAATAATTGCATTTCTTGTGGAAAGCAAATACCTCATAAGGACTTTCATTCTTACTGTATTCTTTGCCTAGGCCCTGATCACAGCGTTGCTGGTTGTCGGTTTTGTGCTAGATTTAACCAGCGCACTATTAAGCGTCGGTATGATTTTTGCTTTAAACTATTTTGGACGCCGGTTTAATTATCCAGAAATGTCGTCGGATAGCCATCCGACTACCGGAGTTCACAAAAAATGCAAAGAAAAGGAGAGAGATAGACAACCGAGGCCCAAAACAGACGAAGCTTCTCCTAAGCCAGTCGCTGGTTTGCCAGTTCTCAGTGAGGTGCTTTCGCAGCCCCTGACGCCCGCTACTTTAGAGTCGCAGCCCGCTACTGACTCCTATGTGGAGTCAGCCATGCCGCTGGAAACTCAAGGTTTTGGAGCCTCGGACACTTCCTTCAGATGGGTCCGGAGCCGCTGAGCACGCACCGGCTTCTGAGGGTGTATTCAGACCTAAACATCTTTACATTAAGCCAACCTCCGCTTCAAAGGCAAAGACTAAAGCACCTTCTAAAGCAAAGAAACAAACTCAAGAGCCACGTGGACAGACCTCTATCCCCAAAAAACAGATGCTCAGAATGGCCGAATACTTAATTACCTTGATCAGGGGTTCCCATCCCTCTCCTGATAAGAGGCCTAGGCAAGAGACTGACTATGAATCTTCAGATCAGGTGTCTATTTCTTCTCATTCCTTTTCTGATCAGGAATATTCTCTTCCGCCCTATGAGGATTCTGATGCTGAAGAAATCTATACCTTCAGCTTCTCCTCCAGAGGACTATTCTTTTGGGGAAACCTTGCATACCATGAGGGAGCATTTCCACTGGGAGAGCCAAGATTTTTCAGAATCTAAAAAGAGGCTCAGGGATTTCCTTTTACTACCTCAACACAGGCTACTAGCCATCCCACCTGTTAGATGTTGTAGATGAAGTGTTTTCGGAGTCTAGTTTTACCCCTGACTCCTTACCTCCAGCTCCTGTTAAGCCTGACAGAAATTACAGGGTTCCTGACTCTCATAAATTCCTTTTTAAAAACCCTGCTGCAGACCCAGAAACTATTTCACAGGGTCCCAAATGAGTTAAGGCTTCCACTGCAAAAAAAAAAAACTACCCCCTCTGACAGAGATTCTAGGGCACTGGATAGATGGGGAAAAAAGGTTTACACATCTGTAACCTTGGCTAGCAGGGCCTTAAACTGTCAGTTTCATATGCTCAGATATCAGCAACATGTCATGACATTGCCTAAACAGAAAATGTTGAACTCTGAATGTGCAGAAAACAAGGAAATGCAGGATTTATTGCATGCAGCTGAACAAGTTGGAAAGTATACTTTGCAATGTGGTTTTGATTCTCTGGAGGCCTCCTGCAGGGCCGCAGTTACGGGTTCTGTAATTAGGAGGCATGCTTGGTTAAAGGAACAAAATCTGCCTGATAATGTCAAAATTAAATTATTAGATGCACCTTTACACCATGATACTTTGGTGTTAAGGCAGAAGAGGTGTTAAAGAAAATGGAGGACAAAGCTAAATCTATGCAAACTGTCAAAGATTTTTTTTACAAGTACAGCCACCTAGGTTTAGTAGACACTGGCCTACAAAGAATTGGTCCTTTCCTGTGTCAGACAGATCTCAAAGGGGCAGATCCAGATGCCCTAGAGGCAGAACCCAGGCACCAAGTTCCTACAGGTCAAAGCAATGGGGTGCTTCTACCTCCAAAGTTGGAGAAGACAAATCACAACCATACAGGAAACAGTCCCAATGACTTCCCCCTGTCTGCACCAAGCACTTATCTCCTGGCAGCACCCTTAGGGGGAAAATTAGCACTTTTTTCTCAAAATTGGCACATTATAACCCAGGACAAGTGGGTTCTAAATATCATGTCACAAGGGTACAAATTCCATTTCCATACCCTGCCAAAGGCAAACTGCTGGCCAGATCTGCCAAAGAATCAATGGGCAGAGGCACAAAAACAAGTCTCATCCTTCATGGACATGGGAGCTATTCAACAAGTACCAGAGCAAGAGCAGGGACAAGGATTTTACTCGAGACTGATGTTCATCGTGTTACACTGCTGCAGTCATTACACTTGGGTTATCCTGCCATCAGGCGGTCCCGCAGTCAGCCAGAGTTCCAAAGTCTTGGTCTGGCGTCGGTTGCTGTCGTTTCTTCCCTGACGTCAGTGCGCCAGGGGTATATAAGATGCATCCAACGCCATTTTCTTCAGTCTTTCTTGCCACGCGGTGCCTGAAGCAGAAGCAGGTCGCAAGTGCCTGTCTGCAGACTCCAGAGATTTTCTAAGTCAAATTTCAGATCTGAAGTCTTCAATAAAGCTAAGTACCCCATTGGGGAATCCTTTTTCTTGCCTCAGACCGATGTCAGAAAAAGTTAATAATTATATTTCTTGTGGAAGCAAATACCTCATAAGGACTTCCACTATTATTGTATTCCATGCCTAGGCCCTGATCACGACGTCACTAGTTGTCGGTTTTGTGCTAGATTTAACAAACGCACTATAAAAAGACGTTTTGATTTTGCTTTGCACTACTTTGGCCGAAGGTTCAATTATACTATGCCGTCGGATCAACCGACGACCTCAGTACTGAAAAAACGCAAAGACAAGGATAAAGACAGGCATCCGATGTCCAAAACAGACGACGAAACCTCTTCTAGGCCAGTCGCCAGTTCTCAGTGAGGCGCTTTCTCAGCCCCTGACACCTGCTACCTTAGAGCCACAGGCCACTTCTGACTCCCCCGTGGGGACATCTAGGCCTCTGGAAACTCAAGGTATTGGGCCTACGGAAACTAATCCCTCAGATGGGTCCGGAGCCGCTGAGCAGGCATCGGCTTCTGAGGGTGTTTTCAGACCTTCACAACTTACCATTAAAACAACAGCCAAGACAAAGGTACCATTAAAGACAAAGAAACAAGTACAGCCTTCTCCTGGACAGTCCTCCATGCCTAAGAAACAGATGCTTAAAATGGCCGAAGACCTCATTACTCTAATCAGGGTTTCCCATCCCCCTCCTGAGAAGAGGCCTAGGCAGGATACAGACTATGATTCCTCTGATCAGGTTTCCATTTCCTCTGATTCCTCTTCAGACCAGGGATACTCTCTACCCCCCTATGAGGACTCTGATGCTGAAGAATCTATCCCTTCAGCCTCTCCTCCTGAGGATTATTCTTTTGGGGAAACTTTACATACCATGAGGGAGCATTTCCATTGGGAAAATCAGGATTACTCAGAATCCAAGAAAAGGCTCAGGGATTTCCTTTTATTGCCTCAGCACAGGCCCCTGGCTATTCCGCCTGTGCTAGATATTGTGGATGATGTGTTATCTGAATCCAGCCTATCTCCTGATTCTTTGCCCCTTGCTCCAGCCAAGCCAGATAGGTATTATAGAGTCCCTGACTCTCACAAGTTTATTTACAAAAACCCTTGTGCTGACCCAGAAACTATTTCCTAAGGTCCAAAAGGGGTTAAGGCTTCCATTGCAAAAAAAATCCAGTATCCTCTGACGGAGATTCCAGAGCTTTGGATAGATGGGGGAAGAAAGTATACACTTCTGCAACTTTAGCAGTAACAGCTTTAAATTGCCAGTTTCACATGCTTAAGTACCAACAATAGTTAATGGCTCAGTTAAAACAGAAAATGCTTGCAAGCTCAGAAGCTCCTGATTGTAAAGAAATGCAGGATTTATTGCATGCAGTTGAACAGGTGGGAAAACATACTCTGCAATGTGGTTTTGATTCTTTAGAGGCCTCTTGTAGAACCGTAGTTACAGGTTCGGTGATTCGAAGACATGCTTGGTTAAAAGAACAGAGTTTACCTGATTATGTTAAGGCAAAATTATTGGATGCTGCTTTACAGCATGATACCTTGTTTGGTGTTGAGGCAGAAGAGGTGTTAAAGAAAATGGATGATAAAGCTAAATCTATGCAAACACTCAAGGATTTCTTACAGGTACAGCCACCTCGGTTTAGCAGAAATTGGCCAACAAAGAATTGGTCCTTTCCAGTGTCAGACAGGCCACAGAGAGGCAGATACAGACGCCCAAGAGGCAGATCTCAACCCCAAGCCTCAAACAGACAACGACAGTGGGGCACCTCAACTCCAAAAGGAGGTGAGGACAAGTCTCAACCTTACAGGAATCAGTCACAATGACTTTCCCCTTCGTACGCCAAGCACGTCCCTTTTGGAAGCCCCCTTGGGGGAAAACTAGCACTTTTTTTCTCAAAACTGGCAAACAATCACCAAAGACAAATGGGTTCTGAATATTGTGTCTCAAGGTTACAGCTTCCACTTTCATACTTTACCAAGGCTAAAAGGAATGCCAGATCTGCCACGAAATCAATGGGCAGAGGCACAAAAACAAATTTCAGACCTCATGGACATGAGAGCTATTCAAAAAGTACCACAACAGGAACAAAGACAAGGATTTTACTCAAGACTTTTCCTGGTCCCCAGAAAGGACAAGGCCTGGAGGACCATACTAGACCTTTCAATTCTGAATACTTACCTGGATATTCCAAAACTCAAAATGTTGACATTACAGCAGCTTCTACCCATGCTGGGCAAGAAGGCTTGGCTTGTTACTCTGGACCTCAAAGAGGCATACCTGCATGTCCCTATCAGACAAAATTGCAGAAGATACCTCAGATTCAAAGCTGGTACAGTGCACTACCAATTCTCTGCACTGCCCTTTGCTTATCTACTGCACCCAGGGTCTTCACAAAGTGCCTAGCACCAGTAATTGCATTTTGCAGACAAAAAAGGAATTTGGATATATCCATACTTGGACGACTGCCTCATTCAAGCAGAGACAAAGGACTTTCTTCTACAGCATCTGGCATTTGTAAAAAGGTTGCTAATTTCTCTAGGGTACACAGTAAACGAAAAGAAGTCAAAACTAGTGCCCTTGCAACAGATTATATTCCTGGGTGCCAGCTTAAATACAACGGCCCAGATGGCTTACCTCATGCCAGACAAACAAGTTCAACTAACTCAATATTTTCAATTACTGGCAAAAAAGTCCCATCTCCCTGCAAGAAAAATTCTGCAGGCCCTGGGATTCATGGCATCCTGCATACTACTAATACCATATGCCAGACTGCATATGAGGAAATTACAATGGTACCTAAAAAGTGTTTGGACTCAACACTCTCACAGTTTAGAAGCAGTAATACCAATGATTCCCTGCCTACAACAGGAGTTTCGATGGTGGGCACAGGCATGTCACCTAAACAAGGGTCAGCCTTTTACCCAATCCACAGCCAGGCAAACTCTAACAGATGCTTCTGATTACACCTGGGGAGCACACATGGCAGGAAAATGCATTCAGGGCAAGTGGACCACAGACCAGATGCATCTTCACATCAATCAAAAAGAGATGTTGGCTGTTCAAAATGCCCTAACAGCTTTCAAGGACCTTCTACATCCAGGACAATTTTTACTAAAGACAGACAACACCACAGTAATGTGGTACATAAACAAGCAAGGGGGCACTCATTTTTATCCCTTATGCAGGCAAGCCATGACCTTGTGGAACACAGCTCTAACATATCAAGTTCACCTGCAAGCACAATTCCTGCCAGGAAAGAAAAATACTCTGGCAAACTATCTAAGCAGAAATATCATGGACCCTCACGAATGGAAATTGAATCCACAAATCTTCAGCATGGTAACGCAAAAATTGGGATGCCCAGACATAGATCTTTTTGCCTCCCCACTGAATTGCCAACTACAAAAATTCTGCACAAGGGCTTATCACAAACAAGCATGGAAAGTGGATGCTCTTTTGTTCAGCTGGAAAAACCTAAAAGTTTATGCCTTCCCGCCACTGCCTCTCCTTTCAAAGGTACTCCTAAAAGCCAGACAAGAAAAAACACAGATGATCTTGATTGCTCCAGACTGGCCACACCAGCACTGGTACCCTATCTTAAAGAACTTGGCTCAAGGCCCACCATGGATTTTGCCTCAAATTCCACACCTTTTGACTCAACAAAACAATCGGATCCTGCACGGTCAGCTCAAAACCCTAAACCTGGCCGCATGGCAGATACATTAGTCAAACCGGCAACACCTCTCTCTAAGGCTGTTATGGATGTCATTTTGGAGGCCAGGAGGCCTAGCACCAGGAAAGCTTACTCAGAAAAATGGAAGAGATTCTGTGCCTGGAACCAGGCTCAAAGCCTTGACCCTCTTGTTCCAAACATTCCTCAGATTTTACAATACTCAGCTGAGATGCTGGACAGAGGCCTATCCTTCTCATCAATTAAGATCCACGCCTCTGCCATTTCAGCACATTACAACACGGATCCTCCTTTATTCTCTCATCCCTTGCTAAAGCAGTACCTCAGAGGGGCTAAAAACATAAGACCGCCCCTGAGAGCACCAACACCAACTTGGGACCTCACTTTCGTTTTGGAAAAACTGACCCTACCACCTTTTGAGCCAGCCAATACAGCCGATCTAAAATTTTTATCATGGAAAACGGCTCTGCTCCTGGCTGTAAATTCAGCACGAAGAGTCTCCAAGCTACAGGCATTAATGGCAGTCGAACCTTTTATAATTTTTCATCAAGACAGGGTATCTTTAAAGACAAACCCTACCTTTATGCCAAAGATGGTATCTAGTGTGGCTCTTAACCAAACCATCCATTTGCCAACTTTTTATCCAAACCCCCAGAATAAAGGGGAGAAACTTCTGCATTCTTTGGACATAAACAGGCAGCTACGCTTCTACTTGGACAAAACAAAAGCTTTCAGGAAAACTGATCAACTGTTTGTAGCATATGCTGCAGGATCACAGGGCAAGGCTATCTCAAAGAAGACTATATCCAAATGGATAGGACACTGTATTCGGTACTGCTACACACAGCATGGAAAATCAGTCCCAAATAACATTAGGCCACATTCCACCAGGGCAACAGCCACTTAAACAGCCTTTCTCAGAGGAGTACCTACCAAGGAAATTTTGGAGGCTGCAACTGGGAGTTCAGTGCACACCTCTACCAAGCATTACCACCTGCCTCTTTACTCTAAATCCAGAGCAGGATTTGCCACTGCAGTTCTGCAGGGCCTCATAGCCAATCCTAACTCTTTATAGACCAGCCACCCAACCTTAGCTTTGGGATTCTACCCTAGTGTAATGACTGCAGCAGTGTAACACGATGAACATAGTACACTTTTGTACCTACCATAAATGTAGATGTTCGAGTGTTCACACTGCTGCAGTCCAGGTTACCCTCCCTCCATCCCCTCTGAACTAGTCGGACTTGCCTATACCTTTCTATCCTATACAACCTGTGTGGAGTATTTGCTTGTAACTGAAGGTATTGTTTTTATTTTATATATATATATTTTTGATTAGCAATATGCATTGCCTACCTACTTGGAGGCACCTGACATCTGGTGCAAGAAAAACTGAAGAAAAGGGTGTCTGATGCATCTTATATACCCCTGGTGCACTGATGTCAGGGAAGAAGTGACAGCAACCGACGCCGGACCAAGACTTTGGAACTCTGGCCAACTGCGGGACCGCCTGATGGCAGGATAACCCAAGTGTAATGACTGCAGCAGTGTGAACACTCGAACATCTACATTTATGGTAGGTACAAAACTGTACTTTCTTGGTACCCAGAAAGGACAAGACCTGGAGACCAATACTGGACCTATCTATTCTGAACACATTCCTGGACATACCAAAATTCAAGATGACTTTGCATCAGCTTCTGCCCATGCTGGGCAAGAACGCTTGGCTGGTGACTCTAGACTTAAGAGGCATACTTGCATATCCCAATTAGACAATTGTGCAGAAGATACCTCAGATTCAAGACTGGCTCAATGCATTACCAATTCTTTGCACTGCCCTTTGGCTTATCTACTGCACCCAGGGTCTTCACACAGTGCCTGGCACCAGTAATTGCGTTCTGCAGACAAAGAGTAATACAAATATATCCTTACTTGGACGACTGTCTAATTCAAGCAGATAACATGGACATTCTTCTTCAGCATCTGGCGTTTGTGAAAAGACTTCTAACATGCCTAGGGTACACAGTCAACGAAAAGAAATCAAAACTAGTACCCTCTCAAGAGATAATATTCCTGGGTGCAAGCTTAAATACAACTGCCCAGATGGCTTATCTCACGCCAGACAAACAAAGCCAACTGACTACCTATTTCAAAATGTTGCCAACAAAGGCCCAGTTATCTGCAAGAAAAATTCTGCAGGCTTTGGGCTTCATGGCATCCTACTAATTCCATAAGCAAGACTGCATATGAGGAAACTTCAATGGTACCTAAAAAGTGTTTGGACTCAACATTGCCACAGCCTGGAAACAATAATTACTCTTATTCCCTGCCTACAACAGGAGGTTCGATGGTGGGCAAAGGCTGGTCACCAAAACAAAGGACAGCCATTCACATTACCCCCAGCTAGGCAGACACTAACAATGGATGCATCAGATTATGCCTGGGGGGCCCACATGGCAGGAAGATGCACTCAGGGCACGTGGTCCTCAACCCAAGTGCATCTACATATCAATCAAAAAGAGATGCTAGCTGTTCAGAATGCCCTGACAGCCTTCAAGGACCTACTTCATCCGTGGTATATAAACAAGCAGGGGGGCACACATTCTTACCCCCTTTGCAGACTAGCCATGACTTTGTGGGACACAGCATTAACTTACCAAGTACATCTACAGGCACAATTCCTGCCAGGAAGGAAAAATACTCTGTCAGACGAACTAAGCAGAAACATCATGGATCCCCACGAGTGGCAGCTGGATCCACAAGTCTTCAGTATGATAACAAGGAAATGGGGATGCCCGGGCATAGATCTATTTGCCTCCCCTCACAACTGCCAGCTAAAAAGATTCTGCACAAGGACTTATCACAGACAACCATGGAAAGTGGACGCCCTATCTTTCAGCTGGAAAAACCTATTAGTATATGTCTTTCCCCCTCTGCCTGTCCTCCCCAAGGTACTCCTAAAGGTCAGACAGGAAAAGCCAAAAATGATACTGATTGCCCCAGATTGGCCCCGCCAGTACTGGTTTCCAATCCTAAAGAACTTGTCTCAATGCCCAGCTTGGACCTTACCTCAAATACCTCATCTACTGTCCCAGCAAAACAATCAGATCCTGCACAGCCAACTCAGGACTTTAAACCTGGCAGCATGGCAGATAATGTAGTCCTACAAAACACACCTCTCAGTAAAGCTGTGATGGATGTCATTTTGGAGGCCAGAAGGCCTAGTACTAGAAAATCTTATGCTGGAAAATGGAAGAGATTCTGTGCTTGGGACCAGGCACAAGGAACCAATAAAGCTGTGCCAAATATTCCTCAGATTTTGCAATACTTAACTGAGATGCTGGACAAAGGCCTATCTTTTTCATCTATTAAAATTCATGCCTCTGCCATTTCGGCTCATTACAATACAGAGCCACCAATCTTTTCTCATCCCTTATTAAAACAGTACCGCAGAGGAGCCAAAAATTTAAGGCCTCCAAGGAGATCACCAGTGCCTGCATGGGACCTCAACTATGTCTTGGAAAAACTCACCCTGCCTCCTTTTGGGCCAGCTGCTACTGCTGATATAAAGTTTGTGTCTTGGAAAACAGCTCTGCTCCTAGCAATAACTTCTGCAAGACGAGTTTGAGCTGCAGGCACTCATGGCTGTGGAACCATTTATCGTGTTTTATCCAGACAGGGTCTCTCTGAGGACAAACGCAACATTTATGCCTAAGGTGGTGTCCAGTGTGGCTCTTAACCAAACTATTCATCTGCCAACTTTTTATCCAAATCCACAGAACAAGGGGGAGAGCATTCTGCATTCTTTGGACGTACACAGCTGAGATTCTACTTGGACAGAACCAAAGTTTTCAGAAAGACAGAGCAGTTACTAGTGGCATATGCCGCAGGATCACAAGGAAAGACTATCTCAAAGCAGACTATTTCAAAGTGGATAGGCCACTGCATTCGTTTCTGCTACTTACAACATGGCAAGCCAGTGCCTAAGGGCATTAGGCCACATTCAACCAGAGCTGCAGCCACTTCAGCAGCCTTTCTCAGGGGAGTACCAACCAAGGACATTTTAGAAGCTGCTACTTGGAGTTCAGTGCACACCTTTACAAACCACTATCATCTGCCACTCTACTCTAAATCCAGGGCAGGCTTTGCCACTGCAGTTCTGCAGGGCCTTCTACCCGCTCCTAATGCTGTTTAGCTCCAGCCTCCCAACCATAGTTTTATGACTCTACCCAAATGTAATGACTGCAACAGTAAAACATGAAGAATGTAGTACAGTTGTGTACACTTACCATAAATGTAGATGTTCGAGTGTATTCACTGTTGCAGTCCAGGTTACCCACCCGCCATCCCCCTTTTCTTCTGATGGAACCTATCTTTCCTTCTCTGATTTATACAACCTATGTGGTGTATTTGCTTGTAGATAAAGATAAAGTTTATACTGGTGCATATATATATATATATATATATATATATATATATATATATATATATATATATATAGAAAATGGCGTTGGACGCATCTTTTATACCCCTGATGACCTGACATCAGGGAAGGGGCGACAGCAGCCGACGCAGGACCCAGGACTTTGGAATTCAGGCCAACTGAGGGCAACCTGCCAGCAGGATTACCCAAATGTAATGACTGCAACAGTGAATAAACTCGAACATCTACATTTATAGTAAGTGTACACAACTGTACTTTTCTGTGCAAGCACTAATCAGTTTCTTTCATGACAAAATAAAATGGAAGTCTTTCCATATTCGGGTAACCCTAACACTGGGGCAGCAGGTAAAGCTTGTTCTAAATTCTGAAATTATTTTTCACCTTCACTGTCCCAAATTATTTGTCAAAGGTGTAACGATTTTTGCATAGTTAAAAATCCACTGTCTGCAATATCCTGGCATACCTAAGAAAGATCTAAGCTGGTGCTGAATAGTTGGATGTGGGGCTTTAACTATTGCGTCAATACAAGATGGTAACATCTGCCTGTTTCCCCGAGATATCAGATGACCAAGATAACTTACCGGAGATGACCATAGCTGTAACTTATCTCTTTCCACCTTATGTCCTTGTGCAAGGATAGTTAAAAGATGTATTATATCCTGCTGACACTGCTGAAAAGAATCAGATGCTATTAGTGAATCATCTACATATTGCTCTAACACAGATCCACCTGCAAATGTCACATCTTCCAAATCTTTTTTTTTAGAATTTGAAAAATAATGAAGGAGATTGTGTACCCCTGTGGTAACTATGTCCATGTATACTGTTGTCCCTTATAAGTAAAGGTGAACAAAAACTGACTTTCCAGGTGGATAGGTATAGAAAAGGGCGCTGAACATATATCTAGCACAGAAAAATGCTTTTCTGTAGGTCACAAGCAACTCAGTATTGTTGCTGGATTTTGAACCACAGGAAAAGTCTGTAATACTGCATTGTTTACAGCTCTCAAATCTTGCGCAAACCTATAAGTATCCTTTTCTGGCTTTTTTACAGGTAGAATAGGAGTATTACAAGGGCTTTTAGCTGGAACTTGCATTCGTTGTATTGAATTACAGGTTTGATTCCTTCCTCTGTTTCCTGGTTTCAGTGGATGGTGTGGAAATCTATGAAGAGGTTTAGATGGATTCAATTTTATTTTTACTGGTTCTGCAGGTATTAATTTACCTACTTCATTAACATGTTTAGCCCATACGTTAGCAGATGTTCTTCGTGTTTCACTGTTGCATTTGGGTAATCTGCTGGCAGGTTGCCTTCAGTCAGCCTGAATTCCAAAGTCTTAGGTCTTGCGTCAGTTGCGGTCTTCTCTTCCATGACGTCAGGTTGTCAGTGGTATAAAACATGCAGCCGACACCATTTTCTTTAGTCTTTCTTGTCGCGCGGTGCCTGAAGCAGAAGCATTTCACAAGTGCCGGTAGGCCGACTACTGAAATATTCGAGTTTGAGTTTCAGAACCAAAGTCTTCACTAAAGCTAAGTACCCCACTGGGGAAACTTTTTTCATGCTTTTTACCAATGTCAGAAAAAGTTAATAATTGTATTACTTGTGGGAAGCAAATATCTCATAAGGATTTCCATTTATACTGTATTCCTTGCCTAGGCCCTGATCACAAGGTGCCTGGCTGTCGGTTTTGTGCTAGATTTAACCAACGCACTGTTAAGTGTCTGTATATTTTTGCATCAAAGTATTTTGGAAACAGATTTTACTACCCAGAAATGTCAGATAAGAATCTGACTACCGGAGTACATAAAAAAAGCAAAGAAAAGGACAGAGAAAGGTAGTCGAGATCCAAAACCAACGACGAAGCTTCTTCTAAGCCAGTCTCCGGTTCGTCGGTACTCAGTGAGGCGCCTTCTCAGCCCCTGATGCACGCAACCTTCGAGTCGCAGGACTCTACCGACACCCATGTGGAGTCCGGCATGCCACAAGATACTCAAGGTATTGGACCGACGGATGTATCTCCCTCGGATGGGTCCGGAGCCACTGAGCAGGCACCGGCTTCTGAGGGTGTATTCAGACCTCAACATTTGTACATCAAACTGACGAAAGCTGCAAAGCCAAAGACAAAAGCAACTTCTAAACCTAAAAAAATGACGCATGAGCCACACGCACAGGCCTCTATGCCTAAAAAAACAATTTGATCAAAATGGCTGAAGACCTTATTACCTTGATCAGGGGTACCCATCCCCCTCCAGATAAGAGGCCTAGGCAAGACGCTGATTATGAATCTTCAGATCAGGTTTCTGTTTCTTCTGATTCCTCTTCTGATCAGGAATTATCTATACCTCCCTATGAGGATTCTCATGCTGAGGAATCTATTCCATCTGCTTCTCCTCCTGAGGATTAGTCATTTGGAGAAACCTTGCATACTTTGAGGGAGCATTTTCACTGGGAGAGTCAAGACTTCTCAGAATCAAAAAAGAGACTCGGGGATTTCTTTCTCCCTCAGCACAAGCCTTTAGCCATTCCCCGTTTTAGACATTGTGGATGATGTGTTTTCGGAGTCAAGCTTGACCCCTGACTCCTTATCTCCAGCTCCCAGTAAGCCTAACAGATATTACAGAGTCCCCGACTCACATAAAATTTTATTTAGAAACCCTGCTGCTAATCCTGAAATTATTTCACAGGATCCAAAGGGAGTTAAGGCCTCAACAGCAAAAAACCCTACCCCCTCTGACAGAGATTCTAGGGCACTGGACAGATGGGGAAAAAAGGTTTATACATCTGCAACCTTGGCAGTCAGGGCCTTAAATTGTCAATTTCATATGCTTAAGTACCAACAGCATGTTAGGGATTACTGAAACAGAAAATGATGTTGATTTCAGAATGTGCAGAAAATAAAGAATTGCAGGAATTATTGCATGCAGCTGAACAAGTTGGAAAGCATACTTTGCAATGTGGTTTTGATTCTTTAGAGGCCACCTGCAGGGCCACAGTTACTGGATCTGTGATTAGGAGGCATGCCTGGTTAAAGGAACTAAAGTTGCCTGGTCATGTTAAAGCTAAATTGCTAGATGCACCTTTACAGCATGATTCTCTGGTGTTAAGGCAGAAGAGGTGTTAAAGAAAACAGAAGACAAAGCTAAGTCTGTGCAAACTGTTAAAGACTTCTTACAAGTGCAGCCACTAAGATTCAGTAGACACTGACCTACAAAAAACTGGTCCTTTCATGTGTTAGAGCTCAAAAGGGCAAATCCAGATGCCCTAAGGGTTCCAGATAACCAGACTCAAGCAATGGGGTGCATCCACCTCCAAATCTGGAGGAGATAAAGCGCAAACCTACAGAAAGCAATCCCAGTGACTTCCCTCTGCCTACACCAAGCACTTATCTTTTGGCAGCAGCCGTAGGGGGAAAATTAGCACTTTTTGCTCAAAATTGGCAGTTAATAACTCAGGACAAGTAGGTACTAAACATCGTATCACAGGGATACAGATTCCATTTCCACACTCTGCCAATGACAAATGGTTGGCCAGATCTGCCAAAAAAATCAGTGGGCAGAGGCACAGAAACAGGTTACGTCCCTCATCGATATGGGGCCATTCAGACAGTACCAGAACAGGAAAAAGGACAAGGTTTTTACTCAAGACTGTTCTTGGTACCCAGAAAGGACAAGGCCTGGCGGCCAATACTGGATTTATCGATTTTGAACACATACCTGGACATTTCAGAATTCATAATGTTCATTTTGCAGCAGCTTCTGCCCATGCCGGGCAAGAATGCTTGGCTGGTGACTTTAGACCTAAAAGAGGCATGCCTGCATGTCCCAATAAGACAGTCGTGCAGAAGATACCTCAGATTCAAGGCTGGCTTAATGCATTACCAATTCTCTGCACTGCCCTTTGGCTTATCTACTGCGCCCAGGGTCTTTACAAAGTGTCTGGCATCAGTAATTGCATTTTGCAGACAAAGAAGTATTCAAATATATTTTCTTACTTGGACAACTGTCTCATTCAAGCAGAGAACAAGGACACTCTTCTATGACACCTGGCGTTTGTGAAAAGGCTTCTAACATGCCTAGAGTACACAATAAACGAAAAGAAATCACAACTGGTACCCTCTCAAAAGATAACATTCCTGGGTGCAAGCTTGAATACAACTGCCCAGATTGCTTGCCTCACGCCAGACAAAGACAACTGAATACTTACTTCAAACTGATGGCAACAAAAAGCCAGTCTTCTGCAAGACAAATTCTGCAGGCTCCGGGCTTCATGGCGTCCTGCATCTTACTAATTCCATATGTAAGACTGCATATAAGGAAACTTCAGTGGTACCTAAAAAGTTTATGGAGTCAACATTCACACAGTCTGGAAACGATGATTCCTCTCATTCCCTGCCTGCAACAGGAGTTTCTGTGGTGGGCAAAGGCCTGTCACCAAAACATGGGACGGCCCTTCACTCTACCCCCTGCCAGCCAAACCTGTAGAACAGACTCATCAGATTATGCCTGGGGGGCTCACATGGCAGGAAGATGCATTTAGGGCATATGGGCACCAAATCAAATGCATCTACATATCAACCAGAAAGAGATGCTAGCTGTTCAAAATGCCCTAACAGCCTTCAAGGAATTACTTCATCCAGGACAACTACTGATAAAGAACAACACCACAGTCATGTGGTATATAAACAAGCAAGGGGGCACACACTCATACCCCCTTTGCAGATTAGCCATGGCAGTGTGGAACACAGCTTTGACCTACCAAATACATCTTCAAGCTCAATTCCTGCCCGGAAACAAAACACTCTGGCAGACAATTTAAGCAGAAACATTATGGATCCTCACAAGTGAAAACTAAATCCACAAGTCTTCAGCATGATAACAGAGAAATGGGGGAGCCCAGACATAGATCTATTTGCCTCTCCTCAAAATTATCAACTGAAAAGATTCTGCACAAGGACTTATCACAGACGAGCATGGAAAGTGGACGCCCTATCCTTCAGTTGGAAAAACCTATCAGTTTACGCCTTTCCTCCTCTGCCTCTTCTACCCAAGGTTCTCCTAAAAGTCAGACGAGAAGCCAAAGATCATATTAATTGCCCCGGACTGGCCCCACCAATACTGGTACCCAATCCTAAGGAACTTGTCTCAATCCCCAGCTTGGACCTTGCCTCAAAAACCACAACTACTGTCCCAGCAAAACAATCAGATCCTGCACAATCAACTACAGACACTGAACCTGGCAGCATGGCTGATCATGTAGTTATACAAACAACACCTCTCAGTAAAGCTGTGATGGATGTCATTTTGGAAGCCAGAAGGCCTAGTACTAGAAAATGTTATGCTGACAAATGGAAGAGATTCTGTGCTTGGAATCAAGCACAAGGAACTGATACAGCAGAACCACATATTCCTCAGATATTACAATACTTAACTGAGATGCTTGACAAAGGCCTATCTTTCTCATTAATCAAAATCCATGCCTCTGCCATTTCGGCTCATTACAATACAGAGGCACCAATCTTTTTCTCATCCTTTACTAAAGCAATATCTTAGGAGCCAAAAATTTAAGGCCTTCTAGAAGATCATCATTACCTGGATGGGACCTCAATTATGTGTTGGAAAAGCTCACCCTGCCTCCATTTGAACCAGCTGCTACCGCTGATATAAAGGTCTTATCATGGAAGACAGCTGTGCTACTAGCAATTACTTCAGCAAGAAGAGTTTCAGAGCTACAGGCCCTCATGGCTGTAGAGCATTTTATCACATTTTACCCAGACAGGGTGTCTCTGAGGACAAATCCTACTTTTATGCCTAAGGTCATTTCCAGTCTGGCTGTTAACCAAACAATTCATCTGCCAACTTTTTATCCAAATCTGCAGAACAAAGGGGAGAGAATTCTGCATTCCTTGGCCGTACACAGACAGCTAAGATTCTACTTGAGCAGGACTAAAGCTCTAAGAAAAACTGAGCAATTACTAGTGTCATATGCTGCAGGATCAGAGAATGGCTATTTCAAAGCAGACCATTTCAAAGTGGATAAGCCATTGTATCCATTTCCGCTACTTACACCATGGCAAACCTGTGCCCAAGGGCATTAGGTCTCAGTCCACCAGAGCTGCAGCTACTTCAGCAGCCTTTCTCAGAAGAGTACCAACCAAGGACATTCTAGAGGCTGCTACTTGGAGTTCTGTTCATACCTTTACAAAGCATTACCATTTGCCTCTCTACTCTTAAGTCCATGGCAGGCTTTGCCACTGCAGTGCTGCAGGGCCTTATAGCCTCACCTAATGTTATTTAGCCCCAGCCTCCCAACCATAGCTTTGGGTTTCTACCTAAATGTAATGACTGCAACAGTGAAACACGAAGAACATAGTACAGTTGTGTACACTTACCGTAAATGTAGATGTTCCAGTGTATTCAGTGTTGCAGTCCAGGTTACCCTCCCGCCATCCCTCTGTCATTCTACAGTTCATCTTTCCTTCTCTGACTTCTACAACCCATGTGGTGTATTTGCTTGTAGATGAAGGTAATGTTTATATTGATGTGTGTGTGTGTGTGTGTGTGTGTGTGTGTGTGTGTGTGTGTGTGTGTGTGTATATATATATATATATATATATATATATATATATATATATATATATATATATAAAATATTGCTACCTTTTTGGGGGCACCTGACATCGGGGGCAAGAAAAACTAAAGAAAATGGCGTCGGCTGCTTGTTTTATACCCCTGACAACCTGACGTCATGGAATAGAAGACAGCAACTGACGCAGGACCCAAGACTTTGGAATTTAGGTCGACTGAGGACATCCTGCCAGCAGATTACCCAAATGTAATGACTGCAACAGTGAATACACTCAAACATCTACATTTATGGTAAGTGTACACAACTGTACTGTACCTGCTGCAGCGGCTTTTCAGCTGTCTGTATGCCTTCAACAGGGTGTTCCTCAGCTTTTGCTAAGACTACTAATACTTCCCCCTCTGACTCTGTTGGAACATCCAAATAAACACCTTGTGGTGTACAGTAAATAGTAGAGCCCAGCTTGCATAATGGGGGTCTCCCTAGCAAATTTACCGGTGCAGTTGTACTCAAAAGGAAAGAGCCTTTTTCAATTGTTCCTAAATAAATGGTTATAGGTTCTGAAGCAGGAAACATAATAGTAGCATTTGTTACTCCCAACTGGCTTTACTTTTTTATACTGGTATCTGACTGTTTGTAGTAACCTTTAATACAAACCTGTAGCAGCAAAACCCAAAGTATCCACCACTGCAGAGTATGAATAAAATCTTTAATAACCAGGATAAGCACTTTCGAGTATTCCAACTCTTTTTTCAAATTCAAGTGTAAAACATAATGAGAAACAAACCTATTTAAAATCGCATTCAGCCAGTAAAAATGCAGTACAGCACACACCTCTAGAGGGACCAATCAATTCAATTTCCAGGGTCTACACCCTCTAAGAACAGGCTTTAGTGGTAAAACACTATTAAGCCCCTAGCTCTCTACCTGCTTGCAAATCTGCAATCCAGTTTACTTCAGCCTGTTCTGCTTTGAGGCAAACACATAACTGCAGGACCATAAATGTAAAAGTATGTCTCAAATTTTTCCAACATGCTCTGCCAGTGCATTATGCTCACCACCAGTCCTTATATCTTTGCAATGTTGTAGGACCCTCTCCTTCAACCTTCTGTTGGTTTTGCCAACATAAAATGAGTCATAATCCTGGCACTTTGCTAAATAGACCAGGTTCCTGGTAGTACAGTTGGCAAAACCTTTCAAACAATACACATGTCCAGTGACAGAATGTTGAAATTTATTAGACCTGACTATAAAGATGCAGCCTTTACAGTGTCCACACGGAAATGTTCCAAACCGTCGCATTCCCAAACCATGCTGCCCAGAAGTACATCCCAAAGAGTCTCTGTAGACAGGTCTAATAAATTTCAGTATCCTGTCACTGGACATGTGTATTGTTTGAAAGGTTTTGCCAACTGTGCTACCATTTAGTGAAGTGCCAGGATTGTGACACAAATTATGCTGGGAAAACCAACAGAATGTCAAAGGAGAGGGTCCTACAACATTGCAGAGATATAAGGACTGGCGGTGAGCATAATGCACTGGCACAGCATGTTAAGAAAAATTTGAGACATACTTTTAAATTTATGGTCCTGCAGTTATGTGCTTTAACCAGAAGAGGGGTGATATTTCCCTCAAAACAGAACAGGTTGAAGTAAACTGGATTGCAGATCTGCAGGCAGATAGAGAGCTAGGACTTAATAGTGTTTTACCACTAAATCCTGATCTTATAAGCCTCGGTGGTACAGCGGTAGCGTTGTTGCCTCACAGCAAGAGGTTCTCTTGTTCGATTCACAGCTGGAGTGCCTTCTGTGTGGAGTCTGCATGTCCTCCCCGCGGTAGAGTGGCCTCCGAAAGACATGCGTAAATGGGTGTGCCTTCGCTGAAGGTTGGGTGCTGGGCTGGCAACTCGGCACCATAAAAATCTACTGCCAATCATTAGCGGACTGGAGTTCTGCTTTGGCGACCCCTAACCGGGAAAAGCCGAAAAGACCAACAACTAAAGCCTGATCCTAGAGGGCATAGACCCTGGAAATTGAATTGTTGGTCCCTCTAGAGGGTGTGTGCTGTATTGCAGTTTTACTGGTTGAATGTGGTTTTAAATAGGTTTGTGTTTCATTATGTTTTGTACCTAAATTTGAAACTGAGTTGGATTACTCGAAAGCGCTTATCCTGGTTATTTAAGATTTTATTCATACTATGTCACGGTGGATCCTTTGGGATTCGTTGCTGCTGTATTTGCTGTTTACCAATTTGATCCTTCAGTTCTGCTACTTCTAGTTTTATCTGTTTAATACAGACCTGGTTGCTCCACTGTTTACCAGGAAAGGAATTTTCTTTGAATTTATTTCTACTGTAACATAGGGTCCATTTTGGTCTACTGGCAACAGAGGATTAAGATTTATTTCTGTTTTATTATTCTGACAGTCAATAATGCGATTCCTGACTCCTTCCAATGTGAGGAGGTGGTGGAGGAAATGCAACATTGTAATAATTTGGCTGCTATTCAGGCCAGGTATCTTGGGACTCTCTGCATTTGCTTGTGTGGGCATTCTCTCTAGTGTCCTGCTACACCACAGTTGAAGCAAGATCCATCAGATGAGGCAGGAGGGGCAATGCCAGCTTGTTGCCAACCAGATGCACCTTCCCCTCGACCAGAATCCCCCCCCCGCCTCTGCTTCATCCCCTTGAGGCTTCTAACTATCTTATTTGCAAGTTAACCGCTCATTCTTGGTATCCTTTCTCCATTGTTCTTGGTACTCAGTACAGTGATTTCTAGCAACTAGGACTCCCAAGTCCTTTCCCTGCCAGTCTATAAGCAATTGCTTTATTTGATTTTGTACAGGGGTTTGCAGACCCTGCACAAAAGTAGCTGCAATAGCTGACTAAATTTGTTGTTCTGGATCTGGTATTCCTGAATGTCCAGCAAACACTGCTTTAAGATGACTCATTCTGCAAGAGCTTCCTGTCTGTTTTGCTTACATGCCTGTATCTTAGACCATCTGACACACTTCTGTAATTGTATTTAACAGTGCTGTTTCTTTATATATTAGTGCATTTCCTGTGAGAGTAAAATCTGTTTCAGCCTTTTCAAGTAACTGTTTACTTATTTCATCTAAAACGACTACCCGAAGCAGCTGGTTCTGTCATAGGAGGATTATAACATTCTATTATTGTTTTTAATTCCACCTTAAACCTTAGCGGATCTTCTCTAATATTTGGAAAACTTTTGGACTTAGTATGCAAATCAGCAGGGGTCCAAGAGTGATGAACAAGCTCTGTCTTATTAGCCCGCAGTATTTCTCTAAGAAGTGACAAAATATCCTCTCCAGAGGCAACAACCTCTTGTCCCTACCCGGTGTTCTGAGCATGTGTGGTGGGTTATGGGTGTGTCAAATACTAGTGCTCCTGTTGGAGAGCTAGTGGCTTGTTTGAAATGAAAAGGAGAAGAAACAACCCTGACTGCAGATGCCTTGCTTTGAAGATGAGGGTTGAACAGGGGAACTAAGTTGAGATTTAACAGTATCATTCTGATCTGGTGTCCATTGGACAATTGTCCCAAATGCAGGGTTCTGAGAAATGGGAGAATATTGTACAGGAGCCACACGTACGGTACATATGGGTGGTGGGGGTTCAGTAGTTACTGGAGGATTATCATCCTCTTCTGAAGTGTCTGCTTTTTTGGCCATCCCCAGTTTCTTAAAAACTGCCTCGACAGGATAAAGGGATCCCTTTTTACTGGTCTGCACTGCCTTCTTAACCTCTTTTATCTGTTGTAGCAACTTCTTAGTAGTATTCTGTAATCCCTTTAATGCTGGTTCCTTTTCCTTTTAAATAGCTTCAGTATGCCATGAATAAAATACTGCCCATTGTTCCCCACTTACCTTGTTTTTCTTTTCTTCCAAAATATTCCTCAGATTCTCTAATTTATTCTTATAAGTTCTGTTTAACGGAAATACTTCATAAGGCAATTTTTATGAACTTGATTTAATTTTCTCTCTCTTTTTTCACTCATACATTAAACCACACAAAACATCTCTCATGCCTCTTACCTTTTAGTCTTGAGGGTACCACCCTCAACACAAGGTACCTGTTTGTTAATTTTCTCTTTTATTGTATGCACATACACACTGATGAACCTTTCCATATTCCCTGTGGGTTCCTTCCACTATTACTTTATGTAATCCTAACAAGCAAACTCAGTCATTCAGCAAAACAGTTAATCTGAAGTAGTTAACTTAATTTGATCAGCAAACTGTGGGTATCTGATCCGACCTCGGATCCGAGCCGGCAGCTTTCCAAGCTAAAAGATCCAAGCTTTCAGCTCCTCCCCCTTACCCATAATACCCTGCTACTTACCTCCAGTCCTCAGATCTCATTTGCCGTGGCTTCTGACAGCTTAAGTGACGAGCTCTTGGCGTTGGTGAGAGCACTTAAAACTATTTAAAACTATTTTCTTCAAAGTTTTTAGTCTTTTTTCGGTGTGTGTGAGTGTTGTAGGCCCTTAGCTTTCTGTCTCTGTATTTTTCGGTGTTTTTTTTTTGTACTTGGTGTAAATTTTAGTTTTTTCCCCTCCCCTTTCTCTGTGTGTGTGGGCGCGTTTCAACGTGTGATGGCTGAGAGACCTAAGGCCATTTTTTCTAAATACACTGAGTGTGGTCTAAGCTGTGCCCAGTGGATGGCCACACTCAGTGCTTTCTCTGCCTGGGGGTGGCCCACTTGTCTTCGGGCTGCCAAGTGTGCGCAGCCTTTAACCCCCGGGCTGTGAGGGATAGGAGTAAGTTAATCCTGGCGGTACTCTTGCCCGCGGATTCTTCTTCCTCCTCCTCTCCCTCAGCGGCACCAGTAGCAACTGCGGCTGTCCAACCTTCAGCTCCCCCTCCCCTGGCAGGGACTCAACCTCCCTCTGTCCCAGGGAGAGGTGGACTCTTCTAGCAAAGAGAAGAGGCATAGGGATAAGGACCGGCATAAGAGCCACAAGTGGCGGGCAGAATCTCATCCTTCTCCACCTGCTAAATTAGTTGGCTCTCCCAGGAGGGTCTCCGGTTCTTCCCCCTCTCGGCTCCATTCTCCCCGCTTTTCTCCGGAGCCGGAGAAGGAGTCCTAGTCTCCCTCGAGGTCATCTAGGCGGCTTTCCCGGCCTGCCTCGATGACCTCTTCAGGGTCTACTAGGAGTATGTCTGACGCTGATATGGACCGGATGATGCGTCGATTCCTGCAGGCCCAAATGCAGATGGGGTGCTCTTGCCCCCCCCCCTCTGGGGGGGAGCTCGGCCCCTTTCTTTGCCCCAATTGCTCCTTCTCAGATTCACTATCTGGTTTCGGAGTCTTTGGATCCGAGCCGTCTCAGAGCCGCAGAGTCGGCGCCGACAGTGGTGGCTACTTCGCCGACCGTACCCTCGAGCATGTCGGATCCGACCTCTCGGGGCTGAGAGCTGAGCTTCGGATCCGCAGGGGTGAGTGTGTCTTCGGCTCCATTTCGGTTGGAGCACACTCCCCTTTTGGGTCCGATCGTGTCAGCTCCGACACCAGTCCTCACGTCAGAGCCGAGGGGACTACTCTCGGAGCCAGGGGAAGAGTGGTTCGCCCTCGGCTTTTGACTTGGTGGAGAAGGTGCTGTCGAGGAGTTCCAGGTCCCCGGTCCGGGCTGCGGATCCATCCCTCACTCCCTCGCATTTGGGCCTGTCTTCCATCATCTAGCCCCAGGGACAGCCGGCGCTCCACTTGGTTCCCGTAGGGGAACAGGACCCCATTGGTGAGCCCTCCTCGGACAGCCCCGCCGAGGAGGTCCCTCACAAACGAAAGTGCAAGAGGAGGCACTTGGACTCCCCCGAGTCCCTCACGGAGGGCACGGACTTAGGGGAAGGTTCCCCAAGGTCACCCCCTGAAGACGTCTCCTTTGGAGACATTATGGAAATGTGTATTAGAGGGGGGTGGTAAGCCCAAAAACCTTCCTCGGTTGAGTCTGTTTCTGGAGGTATTCGATGCAGGCCCGTCTACCTCTTGGATGTCCCCCCCGGCTGATGCCCTGGTAGACTTGATTACTACCAGGGCTTGGAAGGAGCCGGACACCGTGGAGCCAGTCCCTAGAAGACCGTACAAGATACTTAGTCCTCCCCCTGACAAACCGACGTGGAATAAAGGTTCCCCAGTAGATGCCATGGTGGTGACGGCTGCCACCAAGAAGGAACTAGCGCAAGAAAGTTCCTTGGTCCATCCTCCTGATAAGGAGTCTCGGACGATGGACCATATTGGAAAGCGGATGTTTGCTTCAGCCACCTTTTCTATAAGGGCGCTGAATTATCTGGCACATGTCATTAGACTCCCGCGGGATCTGATAAAAGAATATGCTGGAGCTCCCCCAGAGTCCATGGTGGCTGAGGACAAACGGACCTTCTCGGCTCGCATGGCCACTCTAAAGTCAATTTCTAACACTTCCATGCAGCTTCTCTCCCATGCCACGGAGGGAGCGGCTAGAGCCAGCATGGCAGGGTCGCCTTGCGGTGCCACGCCTGGCTTCGCCTTTGCGACTTTCTGGAACCCTTCAAGACGTCCTTCGCAAATGCTCCCTTTGACGGTTCTACGCTATTCGGCAAAACCATCCGCGACACGCTGCTCCAGAGCGAGAAAGACAGGAAGATGCTGTCTGCCGTCGGGATCCGCTTCTCGAATCCTCAAAGGTCCTTCTCAAGGAACCAGAGAGGACAAAAGAAGATGTGGTTCCGGAAGTCCCAGCAGTCCCGTCCCGCTCCGGACCCTTCATCCTTCAGAGGCAGAGGGGGCCGAAGAATTTCGGGTCCAGAGAACCTCTCTCGGACCGACCCGCGCAGCAGCCCTGAGGGCTTGCCCGGCTGTCCTTCTCTGGAGGCAGTCGGGGGGGGGGGGCGGTTTTCGGAGCACCTACAAAGTTGGGAGTCCATTACTACAGATTGTTGGGTGCTCAGAATAATATCCAGAGGTTACACTATCCCCTTTCTGAATCTTCCCCCACTAACGAAGCGCCTTTCCGATGTCCCACCCAATCAGAGGGAGGCGGCGGTTTCAGAAATAAAGAAGTTGCTAGAAAAAAGGGCTATCCAGCACGTCCCCCCAGAGCAGTCCGAGTTGGGCAATTGCTCCAGGTTCTTTTTGTTGCCAAAAAAAGACGGGGGACTTTAGGCCAATTCTCGACCTGTCAACTCTAAACCTGTTCATTGCCAAAGAGAAATTCCGGATGGTCACTCTACAATCTATTCTCCCTCTTCTACAGGAGAACGACTGTATGTGCTCCGTAGACCTCAAGGATGTATACTACCACATTCTCATGGACAGACAGTCCAGGAGGTTTCTCCTCTTTCAGCTAGGAGCCAGTCATTTTCAGTTCAGGGTTCTCCCGTTCGGCCTCACCACAGCCCCTAGGGTGTTCACCAAGGTCATGGCAGTTGTAGCAGCCCACCTGAGACTTCAGGGAATTCAGGTCTTTCCATACCTAGACGACTGGCTCCTCACCACCCCCACCAGGCATCTGCTTTGCTCCGCCATTGATTATTCCTTATCCTTGGCCCAGCATCTAGGCATTACCATAAATTTTCAGAAGTCTCTTCATCCTGTGCAAGTTCTGGATTTCGCAGGGGCCAGGATAAATACACTCCAGTCCAAAGCCCTTCTAACAGCGGACAGGTTGCGCAACCTGTCACTCCATGTAATAGTGCTTCTACAGTCCCCAACCCCACCTGCAGAATTGGTCCTGAGAGCCGTGGGTTCCATGGCGGCAGCTATCAGCCTTTCACCTCTGGCACGATTGCACATGAGAGTCCTTCACCCATTGGATTCTCCGATTCCTTCTTTGGTGGCTCCATTCCCGAGAGCTGCGGGAAGGGAGACCGTTTGTGATGTCTCAACCCCAAGCCACGCTGACCACGGACGCTTCTCGCCTTGGGTGGGGGGGCATTTCATGGGCAGAACCGTCCAAGGCACGTGGACCCCTTTAGAGACCCTTCTGCATATCATTGTCCTGGAGATGAGGGCGGTGCTTCTAGCGTTGCAAGCCCTTCAAGGCCTTCTTCCTCTGGGGACTATTGCAATTCAGACAGACAACATGGCAGTAGTCTGGTACATCAACAAACAGGGAGGAACCAGATCTTACCCTTTTTGTCGAGAGGCTATGAGAGTTTGGGAATGGGTGATTTCCACCAACCACTTTCTGATAGCAACACACATTCCCGGTTGGTCCAACATTCTAGCGGACAAGCTGAGTCGCTCGATCCTCACACCTTACGAGTGGTCTCTAAACCCATTAGTAGCGAATCAGATCTTCCTCAGATGTGGTCAATCTTGCTGTGATCTTTTCGCTTCTCCTTCAAACGCAAAATGCAGCGAGTTTTTCGCTCTAATTCCCCCAACAGGGGAGAGCCCCAGAGAGACGCTCTGGTTCATGCTTGGCATCCCGGTCTTCTTTATGCTTATCCTCCTCTTCCGCTAATGACAAAATTTCTGCAGAAAGCTCATCGGTTGAGGAGCAAGATAATCCTCATAGCCCCATTCTGGTCTCGCCAGATCTGGTTCCCTTACCTGCGGTCTCACAGCGTAACTCCTCCTTGGATCTTGGATCCCATTCCGGATCTGATCTCTCATCCTGTGGGATTACAACCTCCAAACCTGGACGACCTCAAGCTCATGGCTTGGTTGATCCAGTTCCACTAATAGCTAGGACTCCTGGTATCTCGTTTCCCGTAAAATCTGTTCTGGTGGCGGCAAATAAACCTTCTACCAGGAAGATCTACAGAAGTAAATGGAAGCGTTTTTCCATCTGGGCCAAACATAGGGATTTAGACTCCTTTACTGCTCCCATTCCAATGGTTCTTGAATTCCTGTCCCATATTTTCTACCAATGAGCCAGTGCTTCTACAGTCAAAGTCCAAATGGCAGCCATTTCCACATAGGGGATAACCTTTGTCCCTTAGCATCGCTAAGATATGCAAAACCTTTTCGAAAGGCACCTTTCTGTTGAGACCTCCAGTCAAGAATGCGGTTCCCCCATGGGACTTAACCTTGGTTCTTCAGGCACTGATGGGCCCACCCTTTGAACAGACAGCTTCGGTTGAGTTAAAATTCTTATCTTGGAAAACAGCCTTCCTGATTGCAATTACTTCAGCCAGAAGGGTATCTGAACTTCAAGCCCTTTGTATGAAAGCCCCGTATCTGGTCTTCCATAAGGACAGAGTGTCTCCCAGGACTAACCCTTCATTCTTGCCTAAGGTGGCCTCCGAATCCAATATCAACCAAACCATTAACTTGCCTGTTTTCTTCCCCAACTTTCAGAACAAAGGGGAATACAGGTTGCACTTATTGGATGTGCACAGACAATTGCGTTTTTACTTGCACAGGACAGCGACTACTCTGAAATCGGATCAGCTCTGTGTCTTTCGCTAAGCCATCTTTGGAAAGCCTATTATGAAAGTTACCTTAGCTTGATAGATATCCCACTGCATTGTGCACGCTTATTTAGCTTCCGGCCGGCCTGAACCCTTAGGGGTTCATGCCCATTCTACCTGTTCTATGGCTACTTCTGCAGCATTCTGGTCAAAAGTTCCTCTAGATGACATCTGCTCAGCAGCTACTTGGTCCTCTTCTCATACATTCATTTTTCATTATAAGTTGGATCTGATATCCAGAAGTAGGGCAGCATTTGGCTCCGCAGTGCTCGGGAATATCCTTCCTTGAGGACCGCCCAAGGTTTTTGATAGCTGGGGACTCTGTCCCACAGGTTGTTGATCAAATGAAGGTAACTACTTCAGAGAAAGAGGTTATGTACTCACCGTAACGTTCCATCTGAGTAGGTAACTTTATTTGTCAGCAACCGACCCCCCCCCCCTTCCCCCCTAGCCTGTTTCATGGTTATATCTATGACTGAAGGTTTCCCTTTGTCATGCATCAGGTTAGTGTTCCTCTTTCGAGTGTCTTAGATTGTTTTTTTTTTTGGGTGCTTAATTGGCAAACTTGATCTGAGGACTCGAGGGAGGTAGCAGGGTATTATGGGTAGGGGAGAGGAGCTGAGAGCTCAGATCTTTTAGCTTGAAAAGCTGCCGGCTCTGATCCGATACCCACAGGTTGCTGACAAATTAAGTTACCTACTCAGATGGAATGTTATGGTGAGTACATAACTTCTTTTTCACTCATTCCCCCTTTTTTAACTACAATTATCTGAGAGAGAGAGAGAACATTTTCCACAAATCAATTTTCCCCATTTTTAATCTAGCATGTTTGCAGAGCCTGAATAGCAAGGTATCTGAATTGTCTAATTATTCCATACGAAGTAGAACTTTCTGTGCTAGGCCCTTGTAATTTATTCCACACTGCCCTACAGCAATACCAAAGTTCAGAATCAGAGACTTGATTGCACTTGCTCTGATCTCGAGCTACTTCTCCAGATGAGTGTTATTTTTCAGTCTCTCTTTGCTACCATTGTCCTTATTTGTAGCTTAGAGTTTGTTGTAATCCTTTTCTATTCCTCCAGTCCCATTCTTCAGAGTTCATTGGCATTAGGGCTGTGCCTTTTCTGCCTTCTCTTGCTTTTCTCTTCCATGCAGCTGTAGGCCTATGTCCCTTTCCTCCCCGCTAACTCTCTACCACAAAAAAAAAAAAAAAAACTTTCCCAGTGTATTTTAGTTTTTAAATACTGTCTCTCAGTAGTTAAAGTTGTTGTGTGTGTGGTGTTTGGCTGTTCTGCTGTGTGAGAGTACTGTGATGTGCTCAATGGCAGACAAGCCCACCAGTTTTAAAATCTCTCTCTCTTGCAGGCACAAAATCTCGCATTCAGACTCATGATAAATGTGTATACTGTTTGGGTGCTGCTCATTTGGAGCAAGAATGCAAAGTGTGTGACCTTTAACCCCTGCGCTTTAGTGGATCGCCACAGGTCAGTTTTGAAAGGGCTTTTACCCTCATCTGGCCAAGATTCTACAAAGCCTGGAGTTTCGAAGGAACCAAAGAAACGGGCCCCTTCAGCCTCCTCTGGGGCTTCTATTCCAGTTCTTGAGAAGAAGAAAAAGTTAATGGATCCATTACTGTCATATCCGAGGAAGATCAGGTCTCCTTTGGATAAGAGGAAATTTACCAAATGCATGTCAGTAGTGGCAACTCACCTGAGACTGCAAGGATTCCAGGTGTTTCATTCAGTACTTAGATGACTGGCTCCTGGCAGCATTATGAAGGCACAAACTGGAATTGGTGAAGCAGTACCTCTTGCATACCTTCCATCGGCTGGGGATCACAGTAAATTTGGTAAAATCGAATCTGATGCCTGTGCAGACAATAGAGTTCATAGGAATGCACCTGAACACTGTCATGCAAATAAGCCTACAGTTGCAACAGGCATAATCTCTGAGACAAGTTCAACTTCTGGATACGCTCTCTTTCCCCAGCAAGACTTTTACTGTAAGAGCTCTAGGTTCCATGTCAGCTGCCAGCCTGCCATACATCTAGTACCTGTAATGAGGTTCTTTATGCAGATACATCAATGGACATTAGCAGTCCAGTGGTCTATCCTGTATTATCCTTTTACTGTTCTGATCATGCTGATTGCAACCTGCAGATGGCATCTTCAGTGGTGGATACCATTGGATGACCTGCTTCTAGGCAGACCCCCCCCCCGTCTTCCACGGTGACCACAGATGCTTCCTTATTGGGGTGCTGAGGGCACTTCGAAGGAAGAATCATGGTCTGTATTGGAGACCAAATTGCATATCAGTGTCATAGAGATGAGAGCAGTCCTTCTGACGCTGCAAGCCTTTCAACATTATCTATTTCTGGGAATGATAGCAATTCACGCAGACAACATGGAAGTAGTCTGGTACATCAACAAACGGGGGGGGGGTTGTCTTGCCCATTATGCAGAGAGGCCGTGAGAGTGTGGGAATGGGTGATCTCAAACCATTTTTGCTTGCAATGCACATTCCCAGGGAGACCAACATTCTTGCAGACAGACTCAGCCTATCCATTCCAAGTCCACACAACTTGTCCCTGAATTACTTAGTAGTGAACCAGATTTTTCTCCAGTGGGGTCAACCTTGCTTTCCCTTCAAATACCAAATGCAGCAAGTACTTCGCTCTGATTCCCCCATCCAGGGAGCCACCCAGGGATGCTCTAGCACACAGTTGGCCTCCGGGTGTCTTGTATGCCTATCCCCAATCCTGTTGTTACCGAAAGTTCTACAGAAAGCCAGCAAATTCAAGAGCACTGTAATCCTTATAGCCCCCTTCTGGCCTTGTCAGGTATGGTTCCCCTTCTTGCGGTCTCACACCAAGTATCCATCATGGATACTGTATTCCAGACAGGATCTGATCTCTCATCCGCCAGGCCAACAGTCCCCCAACCTAAGATCACTGAGACTGACCGTTTGTTTTTTCCGCTTACAGTGATTCTAAGAAAGTCCAGGCTAGCCTCTCCCATCCAAGACATCATTCTTACTTCTCAAAAACTTGCTACCAAAAAAGTTTACAGTAGCAAATGGAAAAGATTCTCAGTGTGGGCATGGAATCAGAACATTGACCCTTTCTCAGCTCCTATTTCAGCCATTCTACTTTTTCTAAGTTCTCTGTCAAGAGGGAAACAGTTTTTCTACGATTAAATTACAGCTGGCTGCAATTGCTAATTTTCCCATCTCGGATGATTCACATTTTTAGTTTCCATTTCAGCATCTAGGTTATGCAGGGCCTTCCTGAAAGGAATATTTCTTCTTAGGCTGCCTATTAAAGATCCTTCCCCTTGGGTTCTGACACTGAATCTACAAGGTTTTCTCTGAGATCCTTCAAACTGGCTGATTCCTGTGATAGAAAGTTTTTAACCTGGAAAACCGTTCTTCTTATGGCCATTACTTCAGACAAGAAGGTGTCAGAACCTAAGGACTTGACATCTAAACTGCCATTCCTTTCCTTTTTCAAGAATATAATATCTCTGAGGACGGATCTTTTAGGTCTAAAGTGGCGCAATGGAGACTAATATAAATTTGTCCTTTCTTTTTCTGGTTTTCTTTAACAACTGTTCCATCAATGGTGAATACACAGTTCTCCTCGATGCTCATAGTTGCATTTCTACCTGTATAGGACAGGGGAATTTAGTAAGTCTGAGCAACTATTCGTCTCTTTCACCCAGTCGGTTAGACCAAGCAATGTCAAGAGTCACTTTAGCTAAATGGATCACCAATTGTATCTCCATTATTTACTCCTTGAAGGGACTGCAATTGCTCCGTGCACCGAAGGCCCATTTTACCAAATCAATGTCTACTTCTTCGGCCTTTGCAGCTAGAACTTCTATTGATGACGTATGTGCTGCGGCAACCTGGTCTAAGTCACATACCTTTGTTTCACATTATAAACTGGATATAGTTTCTAGAAGTGGATCATCCTTTGGCTCCATTGTGCTCAGGCACATCCTTCCATAGGGGCCACCTGGGGTAATTATGCAGCTGGGGACTCTAACACAGTGGTGAGGAAGAATGAACTGGACAACGTCAGATTTAGGAGTTATGTTCTTAACATAACTTTGTATCTGTGCTGTCCTACTTCATTCTTCCTCACACCCCACCCAACCTTCCCCCTTCCAGGAAGTCTAAAGGTATCTAGGAGAGTTTTGAGCCTCGTGGATTCTAACTTGAGCTGCAGCTGAGAGTATTGCTGCTGCTGTTCATATTTGTTGTTCTTACTTTTCCTTCGCCCTTTTCTAAGGCAGTGAAATCTATCTGAGGAGTTGGAGGTGATGCAGGGCATTACGTGAGTGGGAGGAGCACAAGATTAGTAGCTTTCTTTTGGAACAGCTGGTTCGGATCCAGTATCGGATCCAATGACCCTGTGGTGAGGAAGAATGAAATAGGGCAACACAGATACCAAGTTATGGTAAGTACATAACTTCTATTTAGTATGCATTTTGTGAAGAATAAACACGAGACTCAATAACCTTCCATACCACTGTGTTACAGCACCAGCATGAATTAGTTGATGCAAGGCTGGGCCGTGCCTCATTGAAGGTGCATATTTCAGCCAGTTCAGCTTGCTTATTCTTGGAATCCATCCTGTTGTCTCTTCTCACAGTTAAACAGCTCCTCAAGAGGTTCTTGCTGTTGAGATCCTCCCCTCCTCCAGAATAGAAGTGATGACCCTTTGTGATGACACCTTTCAGAAAAGGTGACTCTGTCTTCTTTTAAACCTGCTGCTGATGTGCCCTTTAAGTTTCTTGCATGTGAAGCAGCTGCTTGTCATTACTTTAGAAAGATGTACAGTGAACCTTTCCTGATATTCCACAAATAGAGAGTGATGTTACGTAAATACCTTTCAGCTTGCCAAAAGTACTCGCAGAAGTATCCCTGAACCATGCTGTTCATTTGCCAGTTTTCTTTCCTACCTTTCAGAACACAGGAGGAGAGGAGTCTTGTATCTTTTTGATGTTAATAAAAACAGTTCAGATACTGCTTGAATTAGAAGCAAGGAATTTAGAAAGACAGACTAGCTGTTTTCACCACCTTGACTGCAGCAACAGATGTAACCATTTTCCAAATAGATCTTATCTAAATTGCTGTCTCACTCCCTTTCTTTTTGCTAAATGGCCAGTGGCAAATCTTTACAGGAGCGAATTAGACCTCACACTAATCAGGACTTTCTCTTGTGGACTGAGAATGCAGGACATTTAGAAGTGTTTACATGGTCCTTCATGTACATCTTTTCAAACACCGAAGGTTGAATATTCTCTTCAGGCCTGAATTTACTTCCACTATTCTGCAGGGGTTGCTTCATCCCTTCTCATGGAAGTAAGCCAACCGACCGTGAAGAAGCAGTTTGGGGATCTTCCCCAGCAAGGAAGACTTCAAGCAGTATTCTGTATGATGAAAGTAGAATAGCTGTGTAGCAAACTTGGCATTGTAACAGATCAGGTAGGATCACTTTTACTGTTGTAATTTCCTTCTCTTCAACCCCCTGTTTCTTCTATGGGACATCCAAGGGCTATGGCGGATACATAGTCACCTCCACTTTCTCCACATCCTGAATGTCTGTTTTCCTTATAGAGTTTCAGACATCTCCCCATCCAAGTTCTTGTGCAAAAGCCAGATTTGGGAGTGTTCTTCAAATCCAGGGTGTGGGGCACGTTGAGTGGCATCCTGTGCCCACTATCTTACCTTTGGTTAGGAGGTCCTGCTAGAAGAGGTCTTATTCCAGACTCCTTGGGGGCAGGAAGGAACTGAAGATGAATTGGCTGATGCTATTTTTATACTGAGATAATGTAGACGTCCTAGGGAAGATGGTCAAACCTGGCCGGGGGGAGTGTTGCATAGCTATAGACAATCTAGCCAGATGTCCTTCCTCTGGCTACAGCAGAGATCTCAGTGGTGATAATTGCAACACTGATCTTACTTGGCCATCTAGTGTTATGGTAAGTTCCTAACACAGCTGTGTTTTCCATTCTTCTGGATCTTGTCCTCCTAAGGATAAATGGTAGTGTTATGCTTGTAGCTATCACAGCTCTCTTCTCTTTGTGTTTTATGGTCCATTTCTGATATGATAACCACATATAGATCCTTTCCTACTCAAAGTATTTCCATTCTCACATATCACAGGCTAGATTCTAGAGTAGTGATTATAAAATGAGCTGTTAAATTATTCAGGCAGAGGCTGACATTTGTCTCTGTATGTGTATTGTATAGCTAGGAATATTTCCCATTTTCCCCTGATGGTGCTTGTATTTTACATTTAAACAAGCACCAATTCTAATGAGCCCGATTAAGTTCAGTTAAAGTAAAAAGAGAATATAATCCAAGAAAGTAGTGCTTCATTTAAGTTGAGGTCCTGCTGCCTTACAAGCTGGAAGACAGTAGTGTTCCCTTTAAATTTAAGGATTGCTGCTGTCTTATGTTCTGTAAGCAAATGGGTTTGCACACCTTTCTACAAAATGTCATGATCTTGAATTGGCAAGGAGTTTATTTATTTATTGCAGTTTGATGACCGGGGAGGTCCACTGGGCTCGGGGAGCCCGTTTTCAGTGAAGGCCCCGGGGAGAAAAGCTCCAACAATACATAGTTACATGAATAATTACTAAGAAACTTTGCATTACTGACAAATAAACAGGTAGCATTCATAAAGAAACAAGTTAAATTGCTAATGCAGAATGCAGTGCTTTACCTTCAATAGCACGCAATTACACAGAATAGCACCTGTTTAAGTGGGATGCAGCTTGTTTCAGCATATGTGCTTATTACCTTATGATTATGCAGATGAAACATCTACTACTATTTGATGCACTGTTGAGTTGTTTGTTTTTCTGTCAAGTATAGTGTTTTGTGTGGGACATTGCATTATTTTGAGAATCAGTTTGTGTTGATTTGAAGGTGTTTTATTTTGTTGACAGATTTTTTTTATTCTATAGATGTGTGGCTTTCCTCACTTTTTTTTATTTACATATGTATCAGAGCTGCAAGGAACATACCAATTACAGCCTGTAATTCTGTTGCTGGCTGTCATAAATTTAGTTAAGCAACTTTCCAGAAGAAATCTTTTTGAAGATCTGTTTAAGTATACCTTTTTCTGCTACTAAAGTGGATTAAAATATAAACTTTAGTTTTATGGTTTGCCTGAGTTTAGTGCAGCTCCCATTATAGTGCCAGGAATCAGAAACTATTTGTGGTCCTATGTCCTTTGACTAAGGTAGCCTAGCTGGACAGAGGCCATTTTCAGAGGTGATATGTTGAGAAAAGCTCTGCAGAAAGCCGTGCAATAGCCAGCATTGCAAAGTAAAGATGATAAAATATCTGTACATACCTCGAGTAGCAGCAGCAGCAATAAATTTTGCAATGGTGATTCAGTACATTTAACGGTTTGCATTTCATGTTTGCATTTTTACTTTTTCACAGACACAGTACAGCTGCCTTACACTTAGAAGAATAATATCATTTTAGTTGTGTGGATGGGGTTTACAGAGCTTTTTAAAACAGATTGTTGTCCATAGTGCTGTCATTCTGTGTAGTCTGTTTTAGCATTTTTTTTACTTCTAAGTAAATGATAAAATGAAGTTGCCCCAGCAAAAAGGGTCTTTTTCTTGCTGTAGCTGAATTTCATTTGTTTCGCTGTGTTTAGAAAAGGACGACCAGTGTCCCATACCTGAAAACTGGGACGTGGACCAGGGATTAATATCCAAACTGAAGGAACAGTACAAAAAGGAGCGCAAGGGGAAAAAAGGGGTGAAGAGTAAGTGGAAAATGAAAACTATTCCTTGAAGTTATGGGTCTTTCTTTTTTCCACTTCCCCCCTCAGAATCTTTGCAATTTTATTTTTATTGATTTTCTTTAACCACCTACTCTCTTTACTTTGCTGCTCCTTCTGGCCTGTTATAATCACATTTTTTGTTTATTCTTCACTTCTTTACAGTCTTTGGCTTCTCACTTCCCATACACATGTCAGTTTGTATAGAGGGCTTGAAATTAAACATTTGTCTTAGCTTCTGGAGCCAAAGCGATGGCCCATGAATTTTTTTTTTGTCACTTTTTTTTTGGGGGGGGGGGGGGGCATTCTGGTGGCATTTTACTGGCCTTTTTCCTGCATACATAAGTAGGCACATAAAATGTCATTAGTTAGGGATCACTAGATTGTAACATGTCCTGCAGCATTGACATGTTATCTGCATTTTTTGAGCAGTTTTAATTTTCTGGGCAATCTCTTTGATTGGCAGCTGAGTGATAATTTCTAGCCCTGTATGTACATCATAACCTTCTTTGTATCATTTCCTTAAGATGCAGTATCCTTTATTCCATGGTGTTGTACAGAAGCCGAGATCCTCCAAATATGTGAGCTTACCCACGTTTCCACCAACTGTCAGGATCATGAATGTTGACATTTTATACTACTAGTGCTACTTTCTCGAAGCCTGTGTAACTCAGTGCTTAAAATGCAAGTGGCGAAAGTGACCTGCAATAAAGCATACTGCATCGAAGCTCATTAGCTAATATTCAGTTTAAGTGCTTTGTTCTTAGCTTTATTCTTATTTTGCTTTAACATTCTATGTTTCTTAAGCTCATTGAACTAGTTTTTGCTACTGTTATAGATGAGTGGAAGTCTGTAGTGCTGCTAAGGTTCCTTATAGGCATACATTTTTGAAGCAGTGTAGTCACCAAAAACATTGTAGTAATTGTGCTAAGTATGCTGTAATTTTTTTCTTTCATGTAAACTGTTGGATAAGAAAACGAAAGCGCCTCAACTGTGGAGAGTAACATTTCCACAGTAACTACTGTAATCAATGCTTGGTTCAAAGTATCCTGCTTGACAGGCTGCTGTTTGAGCCTTTCTTTGTGCCATTACCTGCTCCCAGCAAAACACAAGCACAGTGCCTTAGGAAACCCTCTGCTGCTCAAACCTCACCAAGCCAGTTTCCTCAAATTTGCTGTCTTAAAACCATGTCTGGCTGCTTGACATCTTGGTGGTGTGTTCCTGCTTCCCTGGTCACTCTCTTGGTGCTGCATCTCAAAACAAACCTTTTGTGGGCTTCAAGTTGGCCTTTTTCGAGTTTGACAGAAAATTTGTCAGTGAACTAGTATTCAAGTTTTCCTGTACGAGGTCTGTTTAGCTCACATACTGTTTGCATCCCGATTGTCCATTATGGTGCTGTGAACCCTGTTTTGCTCTCTGGCTTTACTGCCTTTTCTTGGCTCATTAGATCACTTTAAGTTTTGTTTTTTTGTTTTTTTTTAATTCTATCTGCTGGCACTACATGTCTTTGGTAGACTGTCTGGCACAAATTATAATTTCTAGAAATCTGCAGTTATTCTAACTGAAACAATAACCCCTCTGACTTCACTACATGGCCTCTTCTTTTTAATGTATCCATTTTTCATGAACAAAATGTTTTCTAACCATATGCCTTCTCGGTTGCTTGACTTCAGCTGTAGTACATGTTGTGACATTACTGCTACTGCCTTTCACTGCATGTTGTTTCACCTCTATCTTGTTGGTGCTTGTCGCTGCCAATACACCCTGTGTGCACCTGGCCTGTAGGTGATATTTTTTAACCACTGGATTCATTGTGTCCCTGAACTGTCTTCTTGTGTATCCTGAGCCTTTTAGAATTAAAGATATGTAATATAATATGAGAAGTAAATCATTTATTTATTATTGTGCTTTAAAGCAACTGATGCAGTTAACTGGCACAAGACAACATGTGAAAACTGTAAATGATCTGACTTCGGTGGTCTGCACTGGGTAATTGTTGGGGTTTTCTCTTCTAATATCTCCAGCTCAGCACAGTTCAGTATTTAATCTTTTTCCTCTTTTGAGGGTGCATGTGCTTTCTACCAGCACACCGTAATGTAACTCTCTATGTTAATAGGGCATTCCAACCCCCCACATTACACAGTTCATTTTTGCTGCTTGGACAGTTCAGATGTTGATCATAACATTTGTCATTGATCTCTGTACCTAAACTTCCTAAGTATTCCAGATGCCATGAGATCAGTAGCCAGGATCCCACAATGGCATAGCCAATGTTGTCTGCAAAAGGAGCACAGTGCCACAAAAGCCAGCTGTTCAACCTGGCCACTCACTGAAGACCAAGAGAAGTTTGAGGCCTACATCATCATCTTGAAGGTAGTAACTGACTGGTGCCTAGTGCAGTAACTGACATGAGAGTATGTCAGACAATCCCAGGCAAGTGCTGGATGAACAGGAGAAGGTAAGGGAATCATTGAGTCAGAAATGAGAAGTCAGTCTTAAACAGGAAAACGAGATTAGATCAGTGATATGTACTTCAGGTCATCCATGTTCAAGTATCTGGAGAATTGCTGAGCCCCTTCAGCTCACATGGACTGCTCTTTTAAGTTTATCAGTCAAAAGTGAATGTACTTGGGATGGAGAAGCCTTTCTTCAAGACTGCAGTAGGTTATGTAAGACATGCTAAAGTTCAGGAGACTCTCTTGTATTTTTCTCTGTCAGTTTGATGATGGCACATATATTGAAAATGTGCCCTATTTGGTGGGACTTGCCATTTTGGTGGTGGAGCATACTGTCCAGGAACATAATTTAATGCTAGCACAGGGTCCTTTTCCAGACCTCTGACAATGCAAGGCTGTGTCGGGTTTGTACTGCTTTCAGAAGTAGTCTTCTTACCGAACACTCTGTAGTTGTACTTTAAGTTCTCATTGCCTTACCACTTTGTTAATCTTCCAGTATTTTTCTAAATTATTTCAGTAAGGTCAATTACCTGTTGAACTACATGGATGTGCATAGGCAGCTTCATTTATTTTTAGGCAAGACAGAAGGTCTTAGAAAAGTCTCTGTTATTTCTTATGCTGTGAACTGAATGGACAAAAGTGCCCAAAATCACTTCATCCAAGTGGTTATTAGAGTATGTCAAATACTGCCATAAAGAAACATTGTTCACAGTTAAATGTGAAACATTTGCCTACTCTTCAAGGTCCATGGCTGCGGTACAAACTTTTTAAAATGTCCTCCTATCGATAACATTGGCTACCTTGATTTCTCTCTTGAGTACCGTCACATGGCATTAGAAGCTGAGTGTGCTGTCTCATTCCATATCTTCCTTTGAGACCACAGTTATTTGGGGAATCCTTCCATGTTCTCACCCAGGATTGCCTGCTGGGGACTGATTTGTAATAGTGAAGAGGAATCAGTGCATGCCAATTTCAAAAGTTATTTACTTGCCATAATGGTAGAGCTCGAAGTAAGCCTCCTCATATTTCCACTTATCTTCCCTCAGCCTGGAAAAAGGGGTTCTGTTTATGGTGTAGTGTGTGTATGTATGTATGTATAGGTTTGTTTATATTCTGCTTACAAGAAGCCTACTACAGACCTGGAGAGTAAAGGCTGAATGCAAGGCATTGTTAATAAAGGGGAGGAGTTGAATCTTGGGAAAGTTTAGATTAGTACTGAGCAGACTGAGAACTAACACTTCAGTCTTAATGTTGGAGGTGAACTGCGGCCATGCATATCTATGCTCGTGGTGAGCATATAACTTTTGATTCATGCCCTTGAAAAAAGGTGTAGTCTGTTGCAACTTTGGGCAGACTGGATGGGGAGACCATGGAGGGTCCAGGCTTGGTCAAGTCCTGCATCTCTTGAGTCTTGTGGTAGCTGTGATCATGATTCCTTTAGGATATTTGAATATCTGGGTGTTGCAGTGTTTGGTGAGGTATTGGTGATTACAGAGCCATAACTGACCTTTTGTTGGTCTTATGCCATGATCATTGTGTTCTATGAGGTGGCCAGTTCCCACTATTATAAGCATGGGGCCTTCGTTTCTTGCACCTCCCCTCCCCATTCAGAGAGGTGATGTAGGTGTAGCAGTGAACCATACACTGGGATATTTTCACATCTTCTAGGAAGTGGATCACATTGGCAGAATCCTTGAGCTGCAGTTGTGGCTATGTCCTGGAGGCAAAAGTCTTCCAAGGCAGTGGTCCTCCCTCTGGTCTGCTTTGTACATCTTGGGAAAAAGTTGATGTAGACGATGTCCCCACGAAAGATTCTTTTATGCCTTTTCACCAGTATCCAACCTTATTTTGGGGTGACATCTGGCTTCTCCTCAGAAGCTAGCTTCTTTTTAGATACTTTGCTCCTGTAGGACCTTGCATTGTGAGTTTCCAAGATGATAGAGGTAGCCAGGAAACTTTCCAATTTGTAGATGCTGAGTAGAAGAGGTTTTCCATCAAGGTTGAAAGGTATTGCATGCCACCTCAATCAGTCCAAAAGTGATCCTGAGATGCCTTAAGCAACCTAAATGACTTGGGTCTCAGTAATTCCAGATGCTTTTGGTATTCCTGTACATCGCAATCTCCTTATGAATGGGGTTGGACTGTTGCTTACCAGTGATAGGTTAAGTACTTTGAAGTGGCTTTTCATTTTCAGTTGCTTTTGAAGAGGTCTTTTCTTTGAAACCAAAACCAATGATTGATAGACTTTTGCCCTGCATTTGAACTGGCTGGCTTGAATCTGAAACTTATTTTGGAAAATGATTTTCATGGTTGGACTTCACCTCCTCTTACAGGATCTTCAAGCTGTAAGGAACTCTTGGAAGTCCACTTAAGAGAAATTCACATTTTCTGTTGAAGTACCCTTAAATAGTTTGTTCATTTACATGTCTTCTTTGGGGTGGGGAGTCGAGGCATGAACCCAGGGTAAAGACAGAGAAGGCCTTTCATAACTTGGATATACACCATCTTATATTTTACATGAACGTTATGAGAATTCAGAACTGTGAGAAGTCTTTCTGCAGTACTTCAAGTGAGGAAGGGCTTTTGGTGGCTGAGTAAACCTTTTAAAGTAGATTGCGTACTACATTGTGTTTACCTTGCAGTGGCAAAATGCCATTACAGAGTACTGATTTCCGTAACACTGTTCACTAGTGCAGCCATAACTGTTGGAATATCCTTGCCTGCAGTAGGCAGACCAGCTAGAACAACCACAAGGCCTTAGTTGACTCATTCCCACTACCATGTAAGAATGCTGGAATAAGTGGGACACTGGCTAATGTCACACTCTAATATTTCCTGCTGCACAGTTCATTAGTTGTCTGCTACTAGAAGAAAGGTAGTTCCTCGTCGGGGGAATTTTTTCATGTTTGTAGTGCTGTATTGCTTATCTGTTATCTGATAGTGATACTGATTTGGATGTTCATATTAAATTTACCACGTAAACAGTCTCCGCTTTTGTCTCTTTTATATCTGCTTAGAACAGATTGTGGACACTTATCTATATTGTGCTGGTTTCACCATGAGGACAACCCGGAGATAAAGCTAAATAACAGAGTGTTCACCTCATAAAGGAGCAAATGCCTTTTCCATTCTGCCAAGGGTTCTTGGAATCTTCCTCCAAAGAACATGTGTACTTGCTTACTTACACACCCTTGGTCAAGTTAGCCCCATTAGGCCACTGGCCTCTTTTTCATGAGAGACCTGAGGGGTGGTATTTTTACTGACTAGGTAATTGGCATTAAGGAACTTTCCCTGCTCTTTCCAGTAAGTGCTATGGGATCTTTTATATCCACCTGAGCCACCACCAACTGGGGCAGCTGGGACTACAGTTTAATATGTCATCTGAAGGCGACATGCAGCAGTTCCTAATTCCACATTGCAGTTCAATAATAGAAAATGAATCCAGCCACCTGAGGTGAGACTAGAACTTGTAGCCTTTTGATCTTGTAGCATGAAAGGATACCTGTTGAGCCACTGACACTGCTAACAAAAACAAAACATTCTAGTAACTAACATGGGAAGAAACGTTAAAGCAAGGACATTCCCATGGATGACAATGGTCTGGATAAGTCTTGTGGCTCTGGTGTCAGTGAAGTGCTTTCACAGCTCCTGTATTGGGAGTTGTTTTTCGACAAGGCCTCTGGCATGATTGCTGTGCAGTCCCCCATGCCATTGGTTGTGCACAGGTCTTCCCAAACCAGATTCACTTTTATATCTGCTGATGCCAAGGTGACCTTGGTGTTGAGAGACTTGTAATGGTGTTATTGAGAGTGAGGATAGAATTCCCTGTCCACAATGTCAGTTCACAAATGTTGATGTCCTTCCATGTCACTGTTGCAATCTTCTTCACTTAAGGGATCTTCTGACAAAGTCCGGCCAGTATATCAAAACCTTTGGATTTTATATACCATACATCACACTTATGCTCCCTGAGTATGGCGTAAAGGTAACTTTTGGACTCGGATGCTCAGAACTGAATTGCCTCAGGAGGAGAAAAAAATACCATTAAGGGCAATATAGAACATGTACATCAGAAGAAAAAAGCTCAGAAGGGAAAGCAAGCAAAGAGCCCTATAGCCAGGGGGGTAAAAAAAGGCATGGGCAAGAGCCATAACAAAGGTGGGAAGGAGGAAGGGACAGAATACTGCAGCAGTGAAGAGAAGGACATCTACTGTTATGGTAAAAGTTTACACAACTGTACTATGTCTTTCCATATCACTGTTACAGTATTCTTTACGGAAGAGAGGGTATAATAGATCAGAAGACAACTGGGGGGAGGAAGGCACAGAAGATCCCTCTACAAACCCATACAGAATAGCCCTAACAAGTCATGCCCTGGCTCTGGAAACAACATCCAATTTGTAATTCTTAGTAAAAGTATGAACAGAGGACCAAACAGCATGTTCAGGATTGGAGTTGGTGTCCAGATGCTTGAAAAAGGCACTGAAAGAGGCAGCGGCCCTAGTAGGGTTTGCCTTTGCAGATGAAGAAAACATTTTCCTTTTTTTTTTTTTTTTTTTTTTTATTTATTTTTTTTTACAGTTTTTAACCAGGAACCTCTGACTTGGAACAAGCCAATTTTAAGCGGAGGCCCAGGTATAAATGCTCCAGATGCATGTCTTTGTAACATGGGAGGAAACCCACTTGAACGCAGGAAGGACATGCAAACTCCGCATAGAAGGCATCCAAGCCAGGAATTGAACCAGAGAACCTCTTGCTGTGAGGTGACAACGCTACCGCTGTATCACTGCGCTGTTCCATGAAAGGAATAATAAAAGGAAATTGCCTTAGAGAGCCAGGAGGAGATGATTTGCTTGGAAACAGCTAAACCCAAAGTTTTGGGATGCAAAGAAACTAAAAGTTGCTCAAATTTGCAACTAACCTTTGTTTTTTCTAAATAATATATTGCTGTCTAATGCAAGTCCAAGGTATGGAGAACCTTCTCGTTGGCAGACTGTTGAGAAGAAAAATAAGTTGAATAGACTGAAGGACAACTCATTAACCACCTTAGGCATAAAAGGATTAGTAGAAAGAGACACCCTGTCTCTGTGAAAAATTAGAAAAGGAGGAATGGTCATAAGAGCCTGAAGCTCAGACACTCTCTTGGCAGGAGTAAGAGCCAACAGCAGAACAGTCTTCCAAGTATAAAGTTGCAAGAAAGCTGAACCAGCATGTTTAAAAGGAGCCTGTGTCAATTGTTTCATGAACAAAATTGAGACCTCAAGGAGGAGGAGGAACGGGCTTTCGCGGGGGCCTGATATGAATGATGCCTTTCAGAAATTGCTTGACCTCAGAGTGGCCAAAGGAGGGTTCAAGGGCAGACTAGCACAGTTAGCTAACAGGTGAGCTTTAACTGAGGGATATGCCAAGCCAGTATGAAGCAGATCACACACATAAGAAAATGCTAGAGGAACCCCTACTGAGAAGGGATCCCAATGTTGAGGTGAGAGAGGCACCAAACAGAAAATCTTCATTTAGACGTGTATGATTTTCTGGCAGTGGTTTTCTGGCCTTTTGCAGAACCCAAAGTACGCCCTTCGAAAAAAGACACCTAAAAGGAATCAAAACCCAGTCATTTGAAGAGTGGACAAGTGATGGCTGAGTACCCTTGTCTTGTGTGAGAATATCCACCTGGTGAGGTAACTTGTAGTGATTGCCTCTAACCAGATGAAAAAGGAGGAACCAGTGCTATCTGGGCCAAAAGGGAGTCGCCAACAAGATTTGGGGAGAGTCCTGATCTTGTGCAGAACTCCTGGCAGTAGAAGAATGAGAGGAAAGGCTAAAAAACATTCCCTTCCAAGGAGAAGACAGGGCGTCCATTTTCCAAACCAGAGGACTTTATGCTCTCGAACAGAATAGAGAACGTTGTCTGTTCAGAGGGGAGGGGAAAAGATTTACCTGAGGAATAACTATACCAGTGGACCATGTCCAAAAACACCTCTCTGTGAGGCATCCATTAGTGAGCCTTTGTTCTGGGCCTGCTCAGAGAGTCTGTCGCTAGATTGTACACTGAAGGAATGTAAACTGCTGGAAAAATGACCTGATAACTGACAGCCAGATCCCAGGCCTAAAAAGCTAGCTTGCAAAGGAGGTAAGACTGTGTACCCCACCGCTTTTTGATATACCACATCATGGTGATATTGTCCATGAAGATTTTCAGGGAGCCACGGAGAAAAATGGAATGAAAGGCCTGTAGGTCCAAAGGGCATCTACTTTTACCCATACCTTTTGTGCTTAATTCAGGCAGACTTGCTGGGGAAAGGAGTTCACAAGACCTTAAACTGTGCCCTGTCTTTCTTCAGAGACCTGAGTCACTTCATTAATCTGAAGAAGTCCACCTTACCCCAGCAAAGTGCTTTGTGTCCTTAGAGGCAGTCTTGAACACAGACTTGTGGCACATGTTCTTCATCTCACATTGCTGCAGTCCTTGCATATGGGTAGTCCGCTGTCCTCGGTCGGCCCGAATACCAAAGTATTAGGCTGACGTCGGTCAAGGCGCTTAAAACTGACATCAGGACGTCAGGGTACAAAAGCGCATGACCGACGTCATATCCTCAGTCTTTTTTGCCGCATGGTCCGATGCAGAAGCAGCGTTGCAAGTGCCGTTCGGCGTTCTGAAATTTTTCGAGTTAGGAGTTTCAGACCGAATCCAAGTTGGCTAAGTACCCCGTTGGGGAATATTTTGGTTTTTTCTTGCCTCAGTGTATTACCGGATGTCAGAAAAAGTGAATAACTGTATTTCTTGTGGGAAACAGATACCGCATAGGGATTATCATTCTTTGTGCATTCCTTGTTTGGGGCCTGAGCACGACGTTGTTGGGTGTCGCTTTTGTGCTAGGTTCAATAAGCGCACTATTAAGCGAAGGTTAGATTGTGCTAGGCTGGTCTTCGGGAAGCGGTGCAATTATAATATGCCGTCGGACTCTCCGGCGCCCGCTTCTACGAAGAAGCGCAAAGACAAAACAGTTAAACCCAGGCAAGATGAGTCGTCCGTTCCGGACGCCGGTTCTTTAGAGGCTTCAGTGGAACCGGTGGTTCCGACGGAGACTTCTCTGGAGTCCCAGGGGGAGACTTTGATTTTGCAGGATGTGGCCTCTCTTGAGGCAGGTCAGGCTGAAGGGGCTTCTCAGGTTACTGTACTCCCCTCCCTTCCTAGGGTGGTTAGGCCCTCTCCTTCTGTTTCCAAGGCTTCTCCCAAAGGCAGGCCAGGTTTAGCTTCTGTTGGTGTCACTCCTAGTTCAGCAGGATCTGTGCCTAAGAAGCACATGCTTAAAATGGCAGAAGATTTGATTACTCTGATTAGAGGTTCTTTGCCCCCTCCTGATAAGAGGCCTAGGGTGGAGCCAGAGTTGGGAAGTTTTGAGCAGGCTTCGGATGTTTCAGAGTCTTCGGCTGAAGACTTGCAGGAGTACTCTCCTTATTCTGATTCTGATGCAGATGATTCCACTCCTTCTGCTTCTCCTCCAGAGGATTTTTCTTTTTCAGAGACACTTCATTCTATGAGGGAACATTTTAAGTGGGAAGGTCAGGACTTCTCTGATTCTCGGAAAAGGCTTAGGGAATTTTTGCTTTTACCCCAACATAGGCCCTTGGCTATACTCCCTGTTCTGGATGTTGTGGAAGATGTGTTTTCAGAGGCTTCACTTAATCCTGATTCTCTGCCTCCTGCGCCTGTTAAACCGGATAGGTATTACAGGGTGCCTGAGGCTCATAAATATCTTTGAGTGTCCTAGGGCGGACCCAGAAACTATTAGTCAGGGACCTAAGGGTGTCAAGGCCTCTGTTGTAAAAAATCCGGTTCCTCTAGATAAAGAGGCCAGAGCTTTGGATAGATGGGGAAAGAAGGTCTATACATCTTCTACCTTAGCTATGAGGGCTTTGAATTGCCAGTTTCATATGTTGAAATATCAAAACTTTCTTCTTTCTCAATTGAAGTCTAAGGTGGATGCTCTGGCGGAAGGCATTGAGTGTAAAGAATTACAAGATTTGGTGCATGTCTCTGAACAGGTGGGTAAGCATTCATTACAATGTGGTTTTGATGCTGTGCAGGCCTCGTCTAGGGTGGCTGCCACTGGTTCAGTTCTTCGCAGGCACGCCTGGCTGAAGGATCAGAATTTATCTGACCATGTTAAGACAAGGATTTTGGATGCTCCTTTGCAGTCTGATGTGTTGTTTGGTTCACCTGTGGAGTCAGTCTTGAAGAAAATGGAAGACAAGGCTAAGTCTATGCAGGCTGTTAAAGATTTTTTGCAAGTTCAGCCTCCGAAGTTTAGTAGGAATTGGCCTGCTAAGGGGTGGACGTATCCTTCTTATGATTCTCAGTCTAGGGGTAGATCTAGACGTGGTAGGGGCAGATCTCAGAGTTCTTTCAGACCCAGAACAGGGAGTTCACCTGCACAATCTTCGGGTGAGGGCAGGGGCCAGTCCTTTCGTAAACAGGCCCAATGACCTACTTTTTCAACTGCCAGATCCTTCTTGCCTGGCAGCACCTTTGGGAGGAAGGTTGGCACTCCAAGGAAAATTGGATTTTGATTACCCAAGACAAATGGGTATTGGATATCATACACCAAGGTTACAAGTTTTATTTCCATACCTTGCCTCCTTTCAAAGGCATGCCAGACATTCCTCCTCAGCAAAGACTAGAGGCTCACAAACAAATTTCTCTACTACTTCAAATAGGGGCCATACAACCGGTCCCTCTGCCAGAAGTGGGCCTAGGATTTTATTCTCGCCTGTTTCTAGTACCAAAGAAAGGGAACACGTGGAGACCAATTTTGGATTTATCTATCCTCAACACATATCTGGACATTCCCAAGTTCAAAATGTTGACGTTACAACAGCTTTTACCTCTGCTGGGCAAAGATCACTGGATGGTGACTCTGGATCTCAAGGAGGCTTACCTTCATGTTCCTATCAGGCCCAGTTGCAGGAAGTATCTGCGTTTGGGCTGGGACTTTTCATTATCAGTTCTCTGCATTGCCCTTTGGCTTATCTACTGCGCCCAGAGTGTTCACGAAGGTTCTGGCTCCAGTGGTAGCTTTCTTCAGGCTAAGAGGAATACAAATCTATCCTTATTTGGACGATTGCCTGATTCTGGCCCAAGGAAAGGACGAACTTCTTCATCATTTACAGTATGTGATGGCAGTGTTAAGATGCCTGGGGTATTCTGTGAACGAAATAAAGTCCAGTCTAGTACCCTCTCAGGACATGTGCTTTCTGGGTGTGAGACTGAATACAGCATCCCAGATGGCCTTTTAACCCCGGACAAACAAAAGAATCTTTCTCTTTACTTCCACCAATTGTCTCGTCAGTCCAGGCTGACTGCAAGGACAGTCCTTCAAGCCTTGGGGTTCATGGCATCTTGTATTCTGGTACTTCCCAATGCCAAACTGCATATGAGGAAGCTACAATGGTATCTCAAAATGTATGGACGCAGCACTGCCAAGATATGGACACTGTCATTCAGATAATACCTTGCATTCAAAAGGAATTTTTGTGGTGGGCTCAGGAATGTCACCTAAACAAGGGACTCTCTGTGACCCGACCAGAGGCGAGTCAGATTCTAACGACAGATGCCTCAGACAAAGCTTGGGGAGCTCATCTAAATGGAAAATGGGTACAAGACACGTGGCCTGCCAGACTTCAACATTTACATATCAACTTGAAGGAGATGTTAGCAGTCCAATTTGCATTGATAGCTTTCAAGGATTTACTTCTTCCAGGGCAGGTGTTGATTCAAACAGACAACACAACTGTCATGTGGTACATCAACAAGCAAGGGGGACGCATTCATATCCTCTATGCAGACAAGCAATGATTTTGTGGGAGACTGCTCTCAGTTTACAGCTAAATCTTCAGGCAAGGTTTCTGCCAGGAGCACAGAACTCCTTAGCAGATGTGTTGAGCAGACAAATTATGGATCCCCACGAGTGGAAATTGGATCCTCATGTATTTCAGAAATTGACAGTGTTATGGGGAACTCCAGACATAGATCTGTTCGCTTCTCCACTAAATTACCAGCTGCCAAAGTTT
>NC_056727.1:706223430-706258430 GCF_019279795.1 Protopterus annectens | reverse complement strand
TCTACATCTCAGTGGTGTTAAAGGCAGCTTGTGTTATGTGCATGAGTTAAGGAAGGGATTCAACAGAGCAGATAATGGTAGAGTCATCTGCGTTTGGCATTAGGGATGCAGTGATGGAAGTAGTTAATGAAGACATTAAATAGAAGGCGGCCCAGGATAGAACTTTGGGGGACGCCAGTCAGAGTGTCGAGGTAGGAGGAGCACGGCCTGCTGTCTATCAGAGAGGTAACTGGAAAACCAATTTAGAGAGGAGGAGGAGAGATTAAGATGGGGAGAGCTTGGGTAATAGTAGGCTATGGGAAATTGTGTCAAGGGTCTTTGATAGGTCTAAGAGAAGGGAAGATGCAATATTGCCAGAATCGTGGGCACAGTTAATGTTATCAAGAAAGGATAGTAGGGTTACGGTGGTACTGTGTCCAGGTCTGAATCCATGTTGTGTTCGGGTTAGCAGGTGGTTATCTAAAAGGTAGGGTAAAAGTTGAAGGGGGATTATATTTTTCAAGAATTTTAGAAAGAGGGGAGAGAATGGCTGTTGGGCAGAAATTGCAGATGTCAGTGTTGCCTCCTTTGTGTAAGAGAATGATAAAGCCTTTAAAAAAAAGAGGGGGTACGTAGGGTTCTTGGATGGAATGATTGATTAGTATACAGATGGGGAGAGGTGTGCCTCTGCAGCCAACTTAAGGAAGTTAGCAGGAAGGTTGTCGGGGGCATTAGAGTATGATTTTAGCTTTTGGAGGAGTTTTTTTATAGTGGTGATGGGGATGGGTTTGAGGGAGAAGAGAGAGGGATTAGAAGTATTTGTGGTAGGAGAGGAGTTGTGGGTAAGAAGTGGAAGGAGTGACAAAGTTCTGAGGGAAAGATGTGGTGAGCTCGGCTATTGAGTCTATGAAGGAGTTAAATTTGGTGACTGTGATATGATCTGGAGAGCTAGGCTCAGGACAAGGGATTGTCTTTCCTGCAAGGATTGAGGAGGGCAGAGATACTGTTCCAAAACTTTTTGGGGTTGGATATGTGATTATTTTTAAAGCTTAGAGTAGTAAGGTTTGAGGTTGGAAGCAATTTATTTTATTAACTCTGTTACGAAGTTGTTTATATTCAGTAAGGGAGTTGGATGTTTTATATTTTTGGTGGAGTTTCCATGATTTGTCATGGGTGCAGAGAGCAAAGACATTCTTCTAAATGTTTCTTTGGAGAGCCATGGGGCAGTTATGGATTTGACTCTTTTTGTTCTGGGAGGGGCAAAGCAGTTTAACAGGTTAATGAAAGAAGTGTTATAGTAAAAGTAACAGCATTGTCAAGAGTTTTCAGAGGGTTCCAGTTCATCTGATTTAAGCAGTCAGAAAAGGATTGTGGGTTGAAGTTTTTAAGGTTGCAGGTTAAGGTATAACAATGCTGTAAATGTAGGGAGGAAGGAGTGGCGACGTATGAAGGCAGAAAGGTGATCACTGAGGGAATCTGGTAAAGTGACCTGTTAGCGATATTGTTGGGATGGGAAACTAATATTCAGTCTAGAATACTGCCCAAAGAATTGTCTTTATTAGGTCTAGCAGGAGAGTTAACTAATTGAAAGAAGTTGTCTAAGTTGATATTCTGGAAGGAGGTTGGTTGAATAGAAGTCCAGTTAATGTTAACGTCTCCTAAGATAATTGTTTTGTTTGCATTATTAGCTAAGAACCGAGAGCGAATATCTTCAAGAAGGGGATGTTATTTCCAGGTGGAATATATAGAGCAGCTATAACTATGTTTTTATGGTTGTTGATTTTTAGGAGGGCTAGGGTTATTTCAGCTGTACTGAATTTAGGTATATCGTTGATATAAAGAGTTATTGTTAGAGAGGAGGAAAAAAGTAGTGCTACTCCATCTCCTTTCTTTTGAGTTCTGCCATTTCTTATGATTCTGTAGTTTGGGGGTGATTTTGGAGTCTTTCAGATGTGGTTTGAGCCATGTTTTGGAGATTACTATGTCAAGGTGGTTATCTGAGACCAAAGCATGGAAGCTGGGTAGTTTGTTAAATAGGCTTTGGGCGTTACTAGTGAAGAAGAGAGTGTTTTGGGGAAAGGGTGTAGGGGTTGGAATTGGGTATCGTTTCTGGTTGACAAGGGGTCCAGGGTTGGGGTGTATGTCGCCGGAAAGAAGGATAGAGATAAGTTTTAGGAGATGGGATAAAAAGTTTGAAGCACCTGTAGAGTTGGGGTTAAAGGAAACCATTTGGGATAGCGATTGTGAGGGATGGGGTATGTATTTGAGTAGATGCAGAGCTTTATGTGAGAAAGGAGAGAGTCATTGGTTTGGTAGGTGTGAGGTGAAATGTAGGAAGTGTGGGAGGGTTCTTTTTTAAGTATATGGAGGTTGTTTGTAAGGGTAGGGGGAATAAGGGAAGTCAGGGAGACAGGTAAGGTGGGGGGAATAAGGGAAGTCAGGGAGACAGGTAAGGTGGAGTAGGAGGTAGAAGGAAAGGAATATTTGGAGTAAGGAAAGTGCAGGTGTGATGCGCATGATGATTGTAATGTAGTATGAAGGTAAGGTGTGAGCGGCGATAGGTAAAGTGGGGTGTACTGTGAGAAGGTAGAGATACTTTAGAAGAAGAGGGAGCTTAACAGTTGAGTTAAGGTGGGTCAATAAGTGAGAGGGAGTGATAGATGAGAGATGTTGGCAGAGTGTAGTATGATAGGCTGAGTAAGCTGTCAGAGTGGTGTAGTGGATATAAATGTAGAGGTAGTGGGGGCGGGTGGGAATTGGCAGCAGGGTAGGGGAGCAGAGTGAGCCCAAAGAGCGAAGGAAGCAAGCAGAGCCAAAAAGAGGGAATGTATGAGATGAGAATCTCAACAAAATAATTCAAGGGTTATAGTTGGGCTGAGAGTTATCAGGTTATGGTTAACAGTGACAGGGAAAGTACACTTAAGAGGAGATTAAAACCCTAACAGAATAAAAGATCAGAGTAGCAGGGAGTTGGGCAGTAATGCACAATATGTTTTTAAAAGTGGGAATGGGGGTGTGCTGCCATCTAGTAGCTTAACTATGTGAAGTTAATATTTGGACAACTAAAAGTACCTCAGGGAGGAAAAGGCTACATGTGAGAGAAAGTAGAGGGTAGGAGACTGCCTTTAAAACTGCAGGTGTGCACGCTGCTTGACTATACAAAAACAATATTCTATGGAAAAACCAAGGAGCAGGAGCTTAACATACACTCAAACAGTAGATGGAAGGCTGGTGAATCCAGAGGTGGTTTGCAAAAATTCAGGTGCACGTCCTGTGAGATGGAAGAACCGGTCAGGTCGCTGTATAGCTGGTTGGGGAGGGAGCACCCACGGTTAAGGACACTAGCAATCTAATGAAGGTAAAATGAATTAAAAATAGTACAGCAGAAAGAAGTTAGGTGAGCAGAAAAAGGAAAGGCTAGGGAGATAGAAAAATGTGACCATGGATACTGATATGATCCACAGTGAAGAACTTCTCTAAAGCAAACTTCACACTACTCAAGACTGGTGTGGTATCCTTCAAGGCCCCTGAGCCAGTGGAAACCACAACCCAAGCTGCGGAAGCCCGTACAAATGCCTTCTATGAACACCTCCAGGACTGCATGGATCAGGCAATCCCAAATAAAACCAAGACTCTTTCCACAAAGGGCAAACGTCCAGTCTGGTGGACCCCAGCCATTAACAAACTTTACAATAAGAGGAGAAAGCTATTACATGATAGAACAAAATCCATAAAAGGGAAGTCACCCCTGATCATTATTAGTAAAAAAATACGAGCACTCATAAAATCAACTAAGGCCAATTTTGAGAGAAAAATTGCCATGGATTCAAAGGACAATCATAAGGCCTTTTTCAGCTATGTTAGGAAGCTGGGTGGAAACTCCCAGATATGCTCAGAATTAGTCCAAAATGATACAAAAATCACTGAACCCACAGACATTGCCAACATACTGGCAGACAGGTTCAGTGCAAACTTCACCCCCCTCTCCCCCCCTTAAAGGAGCGATAACTATCCCAGCAGAGTGTAGCCTCCCAGACATCTCAAATGCGCAGGTGAAAGCTGCTCTCTCTAAAGCTAAAAACACAGCATCAGTGGGACCGGATGGTGTCCCCGGCTGTGTGCTACACGAGCTAAATGAGGAATTAAACCTGCACATAAGGCAGCTGTTTAATCTCAGCCTTACCACAGGATATGTGACCAAGGAGTGGCGTACGGCAACTGTGGTCCCACTCCACAAAGGCGGTGCCTCTACGGACCCTGGTAATTACCGCCCCATAAGCTTAACAAGTCTAGTCTGCAAAGCTATGGAGAGGATCATAATGGAGCTCATAAACAAAGATATAGGGGACTTGCAGACATTGGACCCGACCCAGTTTGGCCGTCAAGGGCAGATCATGCCTTTGAACTTGGTCGACTTCTTCGAAACAGTCACCAAGGCCATTGATGAGGGAAAGGCAGTCCATACAGCCTACCTTGACCTTGCAAAGGCCTTCGACACAATACCCCACTCGGGTATTGTAGAAAAACTTACCAGCTTAAATGTAAACCCATATGTCACAAGATGGGTTGCAAACTGGCTTAAGGACAGAACCCACAGGGTTAGAGTTGCTGGCGCTATGTCAGACTCCAAGTTGGTCACAAGTGGTGCCCCACAGGGCTCTGTCCTTGGCCCCCTATTGTTCGGCATCTACTTCTCAGAAGTACAGGCCAACATGGGAGGACTTTGGCTGACAAAGTTTGCAGACTACTGCAAACTGGGCGCCATAGTGGAAAGTGCATCGGACACTGATATCCTTCAGAAGGGACTCATGGAAACAGATAGCTGGTGCCAGAGCCATGGCCTGAAGTTAAACGCCAAAAAATGTACAGTCATACCCTTCGGGAAAAACAAGGTAACCCCAAGCTACCATATAGGTGGCAATCCACTAAGCACAGAAGAGGTTATCAGGGACCTGGGGACCCAGGTTGACAGTGGCCTTTCTTTTGACACTCACGTTGCTAAAGTGGTTAGAAAGACCTTCTACATTGCCCACCTGATCATGAAGGGATTCACATCCAGATCTAGTGAGGTCATTGTTCCCCTGTACTCTTCACTTATCAGACCAATGATAGAGTACAATGCCCCATTCGGGATGTATCTCACCCGACATCTGCAGCAATTGGAGAGACCCCAAAAGTTCCTCACCAAAAGGATAAAGGGACTCCAAAATCTGTCATATGCTGCCAGATTGAAGAAACTCCAGCTCTATTCAGTTGCATACCGTCTGCTCAGAGGTGACATGTGCCTGACATACAAGGCCATGTCCAACCCGGAATTAATGGACATGCTCCACCTCAAAAAATCCAAATCCACCAAAACCACTAGAGCAAGCGACTTACACCTTAGCACGGATATAAATAGGACGTGCTGGAGGGATAGATTTATCACTCAGAGACTCCCTATGCTGTGGAATAAAATCCCGATCCATGTGAGGCAGAGCACCTCTCTGGCTCTGTTCAAGAGAAATCTTGACCTGTGGATGGGAGATCGTAGATTTATCCCAGGAATCATCTCTGTGTCACTGCTGGACAGAGGCACAACAAACTAATGGGCATAGTATTTTTTCATATAAGGGGTGGCGTAAGCCACAAAAATTTGGGCTAGGCTTATAAATGCCTTAGGGCAGATAGCCTAGTATGAACCTATGAACCTAGCGTTTTGCAATCAGATTGTCATTCAAGGAAGTAATCACAGTACAAAAATTATGACAATGCAATGAAAACAAATAAGGCATAAATAGCAGGCAGAATAGTGTAACCCAAGTTCAACATGGAATAATGATAGGTAGAAATTAAATACACAATGCAGAATTGAATGAGCAGGCGCTAATGCAGGTACACAATGGGCACTTGATTGAGCAGGAATTAATGCAACTACGCAGTAAACGTTTAAACAGGAACTAAATAACGACCCTCAGTCGAACTATTAACATGCGTTACACTCTACAGCATTGCAAACAAGTGTCACACCATAGAAATAGGTTTCATGCTCTTGCTAAATCAAGCATTTGCAATTCTTACAACTTTGCATCAAACTGTCATATAATATCATAATAACGAGGAATGGGTAGCCAGTACAGAGCAAGTAGTGGTTGGTAACACACAGAGCATTATCACAAAAAGCAATGCCGAGGTGAAGAGAGACGCTTCAGGGACAAATACATCCACTCTGTGTTAGAATGAATCACTTGGTGCTAAAGTAAAGATGGGGAGGCTTCAGGCATTTGCTATAAGTAGACACGTGTGGGTAGGCGAGACTCTGTTACCATCTGTAGGTTGTCCACACCGTGTTTAAGAATGGATCACTAGATGTTATACAATAGATGGACAGACTACAATCATTTGCTGAGGGTAGACATGCATAGGAAGGCATGCAGGATGCTATTAGCTTTTGCCAGTGAAGGGCAGTGGTATAAATAGCCAATGTGGGTAACTATGTTATGTGTGCTGGGTTTGCTGTAATTCAGATATGTTATTTAGGGATGCAGTTGGGACCCCAGCAGTGTTTGCCAGGTATAAGTAGTAGAGAGTAGAAATCCACGCAGTGGGCATTATGATCTCCAACTTTTAATTTGAGGATGGATGCATAAGGAAGAGTATGCTTTAGAATGCTCGTCAAAGAACAGTCTGTTTATCAGCACATAGATATGAAGAGACTATGGGGGAAACACTAAGGGAGAGGTTTGGACATGCTAGGAGCATTTAATAAGAGTAGAGCAGATGCAGTCAGTACATGTGACCCTCTGCTACAGTTTACCACAGCAGTAAGCGTTTTCAGATTTAAAGGAGTGCTTGTACAATATTAGACTAAATCAGGGAAATACAACTTGTGGCTGTGATGGCAAATAAGAAAATAGATCAGAAATAACATTGTAAATGCAACATAATAGTACTTTCCTAATGTATGTAACAGTTACGACGGAACTAGCCTGGTCTTAATTACTACTATAGATTGTACCGGCGGACGCACAAGCTACTAACAAATTATATGAAAGAACATCGTAGGTGAATCATAACCATCAGCAACTTCCTAGTGTACATAACATTAGCATAGGAACCAGCCTGGTATTAGGTATTACAACTTGCCTGCATGCACACAAGCAGTTGCAGGGCAGTAACATCCAGGGGCTTGGGGGGTAATTATAAAAATGGTGCCAAAGGGAAGATGTAGAGATATAGAGGTAGAGAAAGGAAGATGGTAGAGAGGGGGCGGGAACTGTGAGGTAAGAGTGGAGGTGGGGGCAATGTCTGATGGGAAGCAGAGCCAAAAAGGAGGAATGTATGAGATGAGAATCACACAAAAAACTTTCAGTGATAAACAGCCACTGTTGGGAAGACAAAGATGCAGGTAAGCCTAAGGTGAGTATAATTCAAGGGTTGTGGTTGGGCTTAGTTATTAGGTTGTGGTTAACAGTGACAGGGCAAGTACACTTCAGAAGAGATTAAAACCCTAACAGAATAAAAACGCTGAGAGTAGCAGGGAAGTGGGGCAGTAATGCACAATATGTTGTTAAAAGTGGGAATGTGGGTGTGCTGCCATCTAGTGGCTTAACTGTGTGAAGTCAATATTTGGACAACTAAAAGTACTAGCAGAGAGGAAAAGGCTACAGGTGGGGAAAAGTAGGGAGTAGGAGACCGCCTTTAAAACTGCTGATGTGCACGCCGCTTGAATAGGCAAAAACAAAATATGTTACAAACCAAGGAGCAGGAGCGTAACATAACTCAAGTAAGGAGTAGAGGGAAGGTTGGTGAATCCACAGGTGGTTTGCAAAAATTCAGGTGGTTGTCCTGTAAGATGGAAGAATCGGTCAGGCCACTGTGTAGCTGGTTGGGGAGGGAGTACCTGCGGTTAAGGACAATAGCTATACTCAAGTAAACAGTAGAGGGAAGGCTGGTGAATCCAGAGGTGGTTTGCAAAAATTCAGGTGCACGTCCTGTGAGATAGAAGAACTGGTCAGGCCACTGTATCGCTGGTTGGGGAGGGAACACTCACGGTTAAGGACACTAGCAATCTCCATCCTTTCTATTGTGACTCTGACTTCTAATCTGAGCCAAAATCCTGTAGACAGTGAAAAACATTCACTCCTCCACTCTCAACTTCTGCACTCTTACCTTTTACACTGAAATATAAATGTAGATATGTCTGTACATGTGAATTTACACACACACACGCGCACACACACACACACACACATATATATATATATATATATATATATATATATATATACATACATACATACATACATACATACATACACACACACACACAGTAAAATGCAAGTGTACGAAATGGCTACAAGAAGACAGGAGTACAAGCAGATTTTATTGCAAAGACATAACGAGGTACATTATGGTAATTAAGATAAATAACATCATGTAACAAAGTATGTTTCAACATTCACTCTGAATTAAAAAAAAAATAACTTTTTTGCAATAAATATTATGGCCTTTCTTGGTATTAATTATAGTAATACATTTACCTGCCTTTACAGATCGGCTAACAGCTAGCATATGTGTTTACATGGAATGAAGTCTGCTAATAGCCCTAGTCCATTTATGAATTGTGTATTCTGTAGATATTTTATTTATTTGCATTTGTTTACCGGGATGGTCCACTGGGCCAAAAAGTGCCCATTTTCAGTGGAGGCCTGCGGAGAAAAGCTCCACATACAAAAGAAATTTAAATATAATCACATTTTCTACGTACATAGAGAGAGAACTTAAAAAAAACAGACATACAATCTTATAAATTTCTAGCTAGAATAACAAAGGCAGTATACATTATATGCAAAATATACAAAGTACAATATATGATCTGCTTTGGATATTGTAGAGTGAAGACAGCAAGAGATAGTTGCATAACTGTTAAGCAGAGAGGAGAAAAAAGTTAGTGAGATCAGGTGGGGGAAGATGCGCTGTAGTTGTAGCCACATGTACATTGCCGTAGGGCTAAGAGATGGTGTTTTAGAAACTTTTTGAAGGGTATGTGATTGGAAATAGTTCTGATATAGCTGGGTAGGGATTTCCAAGTTTTACCAATGGTACATGAGTAGAGAGATTGACCAACTGCTAGACTGGGTATTTGCACTTTTAAAAGGAATTGATTTTCAGATCTGAGTTGTCAGGAGGGCTTATGGAGAGAAAACATGTTGGAGAGCGATGGGCAATTGGAAGGTTTGGTAATGATATTGTGAGCTGTGGTTAACTGCAAGTAGGTTAGCTGATGGGGAAGTTCAAGCCATTTTAGTTTGCGTAGGGAGGAGATGCAGTGATGGGAGGAGTAAGTTTCGTTGGTTGCGAACCTGGCAACCTTGTTATAACAGGACTCTCTCTTGGATTTTAAGGAGCTTTGAATGTACAAATGGGCACTGTGTAAAAGTGAAGGAAGCAAATAGTATAGTGCAAGGGTTTGTATAGCAGTAGGTGTGAGGTACAATTTATGTTTATAGAGGGTGCCTAGTTTCTGATGGTTTTTTTGCTGCAGTTTTGGATGTGTAGATCGAAGGTTAAGTGTTCGTCTATTATAACTTGTAAAAGTTTAGTTTGTGATACTGCTGTAATGCAAGTTTTGTTTTGTGAATAGATATTAAAATCTGCTCTATTTAGGGTGGTTGATTTTTTGGGGGGATGAATAGAAGCAGGTTAGTTTTGCTGGGGTTAATGGCTAGATGGTTGTTGTTCATCCATTCCTCAGTGATTGAGAAAGCATGTTGGGTCCTAGCTAAGAGTCAGTCAGCTTGAGTCAGCAATGCAGGTAATGGTTGAGTTGTCTACGTACTGTATTACTGGATTTAGGGCTAGGGTGGAGTGGAAGTCATTAATGAATATGCTAAAAAGGAGAGGTCCCAATATGGATCCTTGGGGAATTTTGTGTGTGTGTTGAGGAATGCTGAGAAAGAGTGGAGCCATTTAGTGGCTTGCTGTCTGTTGGTTAGATAATAGAGAACCAGTTAAGAGTGGGGTGTGACATTCCCAGATTGGATAGCTTTGCCAGGAGTAAGGGGTGGGATATGGTGTCAGACTTTGGAGAAGTCCAGAAAGAGAGAGGAGACAATTTTTCCAGTGTCCCTTGCTTAGGTCACAGTGTCCATGAATGATAGGAGTGCAGTGGTGTTACTGATATGGGCAGAATCCATGTTGGAATGGGGATAAAATCTTATTTTATGTTAGGAAATTTAGGAGCTGAGCATGGATGCATTTCTCTATGATTTTGGATAGCTGGGAGAGTATTGCATTTGGCCGGAAATTGGTGAAATCTGTGTTAGGGTCACCTTTGTGAAATGGGAGCATATAGCCTTTTTTTCCAGATTACAGATGCATGAGACTCTTGGAAGGATCTGTTGGTTAATATGCTAATGGGATAGGCTATAGATTTGGCTGACATTTGTAAGTAATTTGGGGGTAGATTATCTGGAGCAGTTGTACAGGGTTTTAGTAATTTGCGAATGGTGGTTCTGGGGATAGGGGAGAAGGAGAAGCAAGCACTGGGGTGGTTGTGTGAAGGTTGCATGAGTGTGTTTGCTAGCTTTAGAATTTGTTTGTGGGAAGGTGGCAGAGAGTTTGGAGATGGTGTCTATGAACTGTGTGTTGAGAGTTGCTGTTTCATTGGTGAGTTTGTCTGGATTTGGGCATGGGTTGTTTTTAATACCTGGATGCAGTAAACTAGAGATGGTACCCCAAAATTTCTTAGTGTTTTCTGTTTTGATTTTGGGATGGGAGGTAGAAGTTTTTCTTATCTCTGATTATGAAGTGTTTGGCTTGATTTCGGAGTTGTTTAAATTCTAGGTGGTGAGCAGGATTTTTGGTTTTATGCCAGTTTCCATGCTCTATCTCTGTGTATCATAAGTTGTTTTGTGGCTCTAGTTAGCCAGTTTGCATGGTTGGTTTTGATTTGTTTTGCTCGTAGAGGAGCTAAGTTATTTAGAATATTTAAAAATGTAGTGAGTTCAACTGTCTCGTCTAAGGGTAGCACTTTTAGGGCGCTCCAGTCTATTTGTAGGAGGATGTTTAAAGTTTCTGGGCTAAATCTGGATAGGTTCCTGGTTAGTTTATACTGGTGGGTATTGTGGGTGGGGGAGTATTTCCGAAGGGTATAAACAGGTAGGTGATCACTTATGGTTTGAGGTAATGTGCCTGTGACTAAAATTTTACTCTGGTCAGACACTAGTCCAATCTAGTGTAGAGCCATTATTTTTGGTTTTGTTTGGTCTGGTAATGTCTGTCATTACTTGGGTGAACAGGTTTATGTTAGAGGTGGACTGTTTTTTGGTAAGTTCTAACTAATCAATGTTAACGTCACCTAGGATGAGTGTTTCATTTTGAAGAGTTTTAGATGCTCAGGCGAGGATTTTTTCTAATATAGGAATGGTATTTCCTAGGGGAATGTAGAGATTGACTATACAGATTTTTTTTAGTGTTTAATTGGAGATACCCAATGAGAATTTCTGCAGATTCAGATTGAGGTATGGGGCTAGAGTAGGGGACAATGTTGATGTGGTTGGAATAGAGTATGGCAATGCCACCTCCTTTTTTGCTTGGCCTGTCAGATTGAAGACAGCTGTAGCCTGGTGGGAGAAAGTCAGTGCCTTTTATGTAAGGTTTGAGCTAAGTTTCAGTAGTAGCAACTATATCAGGTTGGGTTTGGGAAAAATCCAAGCATGGAAGCTTGTGATTTTGTTTCTTATGCTTTGTAGGTTTAGAGTGATCAGTTGTAGGATTTTACTGGAAGTATGATGGGCTCTGGAATCAGTGGAGGGTCCTGGGTTGGCGTGGACATCCCCACATTGAGAAAGGATTTGTTTTTTGAGAGGGTGGTAATTGTACAATCTTCTTTGTCGATGTAGTTTGCTAATTTGGGAACATAAGGGGTGTTTCTTAGTATGACATGACAGAACTTTTAGTTTGGTGTAGTGGATGGCTGAAATAGAGGTTAGACTAGGGTGTATAGATGAGTAGTTGGGGCTGAAAGTGTAATATTCAGAGGTTGTGGATAGTGGTTTGGTATGGGGATGTGTGTGTTGAATGGATGTTGTATTTAGCAGGAGGGTGGAGGAGATGAGGAGCCAGCTTAGTGAGTACAGTCATTGTCAGGAGTGTGTGTTAGTGTGATTTGTTACACATAGGCAGTTATAAATATTACTGGAAAATAATAGCTGAATTAGCAGGTTCATTTAAGCAATTTTATTCTTTCAGCTGCTCCAGTTAGGGGTCACCACAGCAGATCATCTGTTTTCATTTCTTCTTGTCCTCTGCATCTTGCTCTGTCAATCCAACCACCTGCATGTCCTCTTTCACCACATCCATAAACCTTATTGTAGACCTTCCTCTTACCTGGCAGCTCCACCCTTAGCATCTTTCTCCTGATATACCCAGCGTCACTCCTCAGCACGTGTCCAAACCAATGCATTCTTGCTTCTCTGGCATTGTCTCCAAACAGTCCAACCTCAACTGACCCTTTAATATAGTCATTCCTAATCCTATCCATCCTCGTCACATCCAGTGCAAATGTTAACGTTGTTAACTCTGCCAGTAATACATTTTTTTTATCTGAGCTTGGGACAGGTACAAATTAATGCACTGGCTTGTGCATCCCCAGTGGCTGGTTTGGGTTCATTTAAGTAATAGTGGCCCAATTTTTTCATAAATTAATCTTGTCAATAAGCAAGGCTGACGGTGTGCCCTATCTGTACAGCTTACAAGCCAGTCTAGCTCCTTTTACATGGTGTGTGGGACCTGATGAAAACATGCTAGCACATTTTATTGCTGCATGAAGTCTAGACAAGTTTATTTTTGTAGTTTGCCAGTGTGTGGAGATTAGGTGGGAGTCTGGCTTTACTTTTATTTCAAGGGAGACAGCTTTGTGATCTGATCTTACCACCGAGGTCATCACAGTAGGGTGGTGCAGCACTCTCCCATATTTATGAGTACCAGATCTGTGATATTTGTTCCACTAGTGGGAGTGCTCATTATCTGCTCCAGGGCATTTGAATTCACAAAGTCGAGAAGTCTTTGGGCCTCCATGTTATTGCTTGTGTATGCCTCCCAGTTAATGGAGGAGTAGTTAAAATCACTCAAGAGTATGGTATTGGCCTGGTTTGTGAGTCATTCTAGTAACCTCAGGTATGATGTGTGGGTTTCCTGATTCATGGTAGAGGACCTGTAGCCAGCAAGAATGTGGTAATGGATTTTTTCCATGGTTTGTTGGACATGGAGTAGCTCTAGCATGTTATGGTTATAGGTTCATAGGTGTTTACTAGACTAGCAACCACAAGAGCCTTTTTAAGTCTAGCCATGCATCCCAATCTCTGTTAAGTTCTGATACGCTTGATAAGTGTAAGCAGGGGCTTGCAGATGAAACATTTACAAGCAGGGGCCTGGGAGATGAGCCATTTATAGGTTGCCTGTGTCCATTAGAGACATAGTTGCCAAACAAGGGATGAATTTCCTGATGTTCATCGTGTTACACTGCTGCAGTCATTACACTTGGGTTATCCTGCCGTCAGGCGGTCCCTCAGTCGGCCAGAGTTCCAAAGTCTTGGTCCGGCGTCGGTTGCTGTCGCTTCTTCCCTGACGTCAGTGCGCCAGGGGTATATAAGATGCAGCCAACGCCATTTTCTTCAGTCTTTCTTGCCGCGCGGTGCCCGAAGCAAAAGCAGTTCGCAAGTGCCGGTCGGCCGACTCCTGAGATTTTCATTCCGAATCCAGAACCGAAGTCTTCTACAAAGCTAAGTACCCCGTTGGGGAAACTTTTTCTTGCCACAGACCGATGTCAGTAAAAGTTAATAATTGTATTTCTTGTGGGAAGCAAATACCTCATAAGGATTTCCATTCTTATTGTATCCCATACCTAGGCCCAGACCACGACATCACAGGTTGTCTGTTTTGCGGTAGGTTTAACAAGCGCACTATTAAACATTGGTTTGATTTTGCCCAACATTATTTTGGCAGAAAATTTAATTACACCATGCCATCGGAACTACCGACGACCGGAATACACAAAAAGCGCAAAGACAAGGACAGGCATCCGTGGCCCAAAACTGACGAGGAAGCCTCTTCTAGGCCAGTCGCCGGTTCTCTGGTTTTCGGCGAGGCGCCTTCGCAGCCCCTGATGACCACTTCATTGGAACCACAGGCCGCCTCTGACTCCCACGTGGAAATGGCTGGGCCTTCTGACACCAGATTTACGGCCTACCGAGACTAACCCTCAGAGGGATCCGGAGTAGCCGAACAACCCGCAGTTTCAGAGGGTGTTTTCAGACCTACTCAGTTAACCATTAAATCTTCTGCTAAGTCTAAAACTCCTTTAAAAACAAAGAAACAACTCCAGCATTCACCAGGACAGGCCTCCATGCCTAAGAAACAAATGCTCAAAATGGCCGACTTAATTACTCTGATCAGGGGGTCCCACCTTCCGCCTGATAAAAGGCCTAGACAGGATGCAGACTGTGACTCATCTGACCAGGTGTCCATCTCTTCAGATTCATCCTTAGACCAAGTATACTCTTTACCCCCTTATGAGGATTCTGATGCTGAGGAATCAATTCCTTCAGCCTCTCCACCAGAGGACTACTCCTTTGGGGAAACCTTACATACCATGAGGGAGCATTTCCATTGGGAGGGCCGGGATTGTTCAGAATCCAAGAAAAGGCTCCGAGATTTTCTTTTATTACCTCAACACAGACCCCTTACAATTCCGCCAGTGTTAGATATTGTGGATGATGTGTTTTCTGAATCCAGTTTAAATCCTGATTCCTTACCTCCTGCTCCACGTAAGCCAAACAGAAACTACAGAGTCCCTTACTCTCACAAATTTCTTTATAAAAGCCCTGTTGCCCACCCTGAAACTATTTCCCAGGGTCCCAAAGGGGTAAAGGCGTCTACAGCAAAAAATCCAATCCCCTCTGACAGAGATTCCAGAGCATTAGACAGATGGGGGAAGAAAGTAGATACATCTGCAACCTTAGCAATGAGGGCCTTAAATTGCCAGTTTCACATGCTTAAATATCAGCAATATTTGATGTATCAGTTGAAACAAAAAAATGCTTCCAAATTCAGATCCTTCTAACTATAAGGAAATGCAGGATTTATTGCATGCAGCTGAATAAGTGGGAAAACATACTTTGCAATGTGGTTTTGATTCATTAGAGGCCTCCTGTAAAGCAGCAGTTACAGGGTCTGTCATTAGAAGACATGCTTGGTTAAAAGAGCAGACTTTACTAGATCATGTTAAAGCAAAATTATCGGATGCACCTTTGCAGCAGGATGTTTTATTTGGAGTTAAGGCAGAAGAGGTATTAAAGAAAATGGAGGATAAGGCAAAATGTATGCAAACGGTGAAGGATTTCTTACAGGTTCAGCCTCCTCGATTTAGCAGAAATTGGCCAACAAAGAATTGGTCCTTTCCAGTTACAGACAGACCTCAAAGGGGCAGATACAGACGTCCAAGTGGCAGAGGTCACCCACAAGGTCCTTACAGGCCTCGACAATGGGGTGCTTGAACCCAGAAAGAAGGGGAAGACTGGCCTCAACCTTATAAAAAACAGTCCCAATGACTTCCCACTACAGCTGCCAAACCTCTCTTGGCAGCCCCCTTGGGAGGAAAACTGGCACTTTTCTGTCACAATTGGCTTATGAGCACCAAAGACAAATGGGTTCTCAACATTGTATCTCAAAGGTTACAGGTTCCACTTTCACACTCTGCCAAGGTTAAAAGGAATGCCAAATCTGCCACCAAACCAGTGGGCAGAGGCTCAAAGACGAATTACAGCACTCATGGACATGAGAGCTATTCAAAAGGTACCAACACAGGAGCAAGGGCAAGGATTTTACTTGACTCTTTCTGGTTCCCAGAAAGGACAAAGCCTGGAGGCCCATTCTGGATCTTTCTTCTCTAAATACTTACCTGGATGTTCCAAAATTCAAAATGTTGACACTACAGCAGCTTCTTCCCATGCTGGGCAAGAAAGCTTGGCTTGTAACTTTGGACCTCAAGGAGGCATACCTGCATGTCCCTATCAGACAGAATTGCAGAAGATACCTCAGATTCTTAGCAGTTTCAATGCATTTCCAATTCTCTGCACTGCCCTTTGGCTTATCTACTGCGCCCAGGGTCTTTTCAAAATGCCTGGCACCAGTAATTACATTTTGCAGACAAAAAGGAATTCAAATTTACCCATACTTGGACAATTGCCTTATTCAAGCAGAGAGCAAAGACATATTCTTCTAAAGCATCTGGCGTTTGTAAAAATATTGCTAATTTATCTAGGGTACACAGTAAACGTAAAGAAGTCAAAACTAGTGCCCTCACAAGAGATAATATTCCTGGGTGCCAGCTTAAATACAACGGCCCAGATGGCTTATCTCACGCCAGACAAGCAAGGACAACTGACTCAATATTTCCAATTGATGGCAACAAAGACCCAACTGCCTGCAAGAAAAATTCTGCAGGCCTTGGGTTACATGGCATCTTGCATACTACTAATTCCATATGCCAGACTGCATATGAGGAAATTACAATGGTACCTAAAGAGTGTCTGGTCTCAACACTGTCACAGTTTGGAAACAGTAATGCCACTTATTCCTTGCCTTCAACAGGAGTTTCGATGGTGGGCTCAAGCCTGTCACCTCAACAAGGGACAGCCTTTCACTCAGCCCACAGCCAGGTAAACACTGACAACAGATGCTTCGGATTACACCTGGGGAGCACACATGGCAGGAAAATGTATCCAGAGCAAGTGGCCCACAGAACAAAGGCATCTTCACATGAATCAAAAAGAGATGCTAGCTGCACAAAATGCCCTTATAGCTTTCAAGAACCTTCTGCATCCATGACAACTACTACTAAAGACAGACAACACCAGTTATGTGGTGCATAAACAAGCAAGGGGGCACTCATTCATATCCCCTCTGCAGACAAGCCATGACCTTGTGGAACACGGCTCTAACCTATCAAGTTCATCTGCAAGCACAATTCCTGCCAGGAGAGAAACACACTGGCAGACGACTTGAGCAGAAACATCATGGATCTGCACGAGTGGAAATTACATCCACAAATATTCAGAATGATAACACAAAGGTGGTGGAGCCCGGACATAGATCTGTTTGCATCCCTAATGAATTGCCAGCTACAGAAATTCTGCACAAGGACTTACCACCCACAAGCATGGAAAGTGGATGCCCTCTCACTCAGCTGGAAAAACCTACAAGTATATGCTTTCCCACCACTACCTGTCCTTTCAAAGGTACTCATAAAAGCCAGACAAGAAAAGCTAAAGATGATCCTGATTGCCCCAGACTGGCCACACCAGCACTGGCCCCCAATCTTAAAGAACTTAGCACAAGGTCCACCATGGATTTTGCCTCAAATCCCACATCTTCTGACTCAGCAAAACAATCAGATACTTCACAGCCAGCTCAAGACTTTAAACCTGGCTGCATGGCAGATTCCTTAGTCAAGCAAGCAATGCCTCTCTCCAAAGCTGTTATGGATGTCATTCTGGAGGCCAGAAGGCCTAGCCCCAGGAAAGCCTATTTGGATAAATGGAAGAGATTCTGTGCCTGGAACCAGGCTCACAGCCTTGACCGTCTTGTCCCAAATATTCCTCAGATACTACAATACTTAACTGAGATGCTGGACAAAGGCCTCTCCTTTTCAACCATTAAGCTGCAGGGTCTTATAGCAACCCCTAATGCCTTATAGAACCAGCCACCCTACCTCAGCTTTGGGATTCTACCCAAGTGTAATGACTGCAGCAGTGTAACACGATGAACATAGTACAATTTTGTACCTACCATAAATGTAGATGTTCAAGTGTATACACTGCTGCAGTCTAGGTTACCCTCCCTCCTTCCCCTCTTATTTGCTGGTACTTACCTAAGCCTTCTACCCTTTGCTACCTATGGGGAGTATTTGCTGGTAACTGAAAGTTTTTGATTGCTTTTCTTATGTATGTGTTATTAGCAATTTACATTGCCTACCTTTTTGGGGGTACCTGACATCTGGGGCAAGAAAAACTGAAGAAAATGGCGTCTGCTGCATCTTATATACTCCTGGCGCACTGATGTCAGGGAAGAAGCGACAGCAACCGACGCCGGACCAAGACTTTGGAACTCTGGCCGACTGAGGGACTGCCTGACGGCAGGATAACCCAAGTGTAATGACTGCAGCAGTGTATACACTCGAACATCTACATTTATGGTAGGTACAAAACTGTACTTTCCCTATCCAGTTGTCCCAAGTTGTACTTGAATTGGGGTTGGAGAGAGCTCATTTTACTTGCGTCCTGTTTTCTTTTAGTGAGAGCCTTTGTAGATGTACCATTTATTGTTTATGCCTGGTTAGGTACATACCAAAAGGGGCATTGCACTAGGTGATAGGTCTGATGAATGCAAAATACAGTGGAACAATGACATCCTTGGACCTAGATGCCATACCTTTGTTTATCAGTTGTGCAACATAGAATGATGTTCATCGTGTTACACTGCTGCAGTCATTATACTGGGGTTATCCTGCCGTCAGGCGGTCCAGCAGTCTGCCATAGTTCCAAAGTTTTGGTCCTGCGTCGGTTGCTGTCGCTTCTTCCCTGACGTCAGTGCGCCAGGGGTATACAAGATGCATCCAACGCCGTTTTCTTCTGTCTGTCTTGCTGCGCGGTGCCCAAAGCAAAAGTAGTTCGCAATTGCCGGTCGGCCGACTCCTGAGATTTTCGAAGTCGAATTTCAGATCCGAAGTCTTCAATAAAGCTAAGTACCCCGTTGGGGAAACTTTTTTTTTCTTGCCTCAGACTGATGTCAGAAAAAGTTAATAATTGTATTTCTTGTGGGAAGCACATACCTCATAAGGACTTCCACTCTTACTGTATTCCATGCCTAGGCCCTGATCACAACGTCACTAGTTGTCTGTTTTGTGCTAGATTTAACAAACGCACTATAAAACGACGTTTTGATTTTGCTTTGCACTACTTTGGCTGAAGGTTCAATTATACAATGCCGTCGGAACAACCAACAACCGCAATTCTTAAAAAACGCAAAGACAAGGATAAAGACAGGCATCCGAGGTCCAAAACCGACAACGAAGCCTCTTCTAGGCCAGTCGCTGGTTCGCCGGTTCTCAGTGAGGTGCTTTCGCAGCCCCTGACACCCGCTACCTCAGAGCCACAGGCCGCCCCCGACTCCCACGTGGAGACAACTAGGCCTCTGGAAACTCAAGGTATTGGGCCTACAGAAACTAATCCCTCAGATGGGTCCGGCATCGGCTTCTGAGGGTGTTTTCAGACCTTCACAACTTACCATTAAAGCAACAGCCAAGACAAAAACACCATTAAAGACAAAGAAGCAAGTACAGCATTCTCCTGGACAGTCCTCCATGCCTAAGAAACAGATGCTCAAAATGGCCGAAGACCTCATTACTCTAATCAGGGGTTCCCATCCCCCTCCTGAGAAAAGGCCTAGGCAGGATACAGACTATGATTCCTCTGATCAGGTTTCCATTTCCTCTGATTCCTCTTCAGACCAGGGATACTCTCTACCCCCCCTATGAGGACTCTGATGCTGAAGAATCTATCCCTTCAGCCTCTCCTCCTGAGGATTACTCTTTTGGGGAAACTTTACATACCATGAGGGAGCATTTCCATTGGGAAAGTCAGGATTATTCAGAATCCAAGAAAAGGCTCAGGGACTTCCTTTTATTGCCTCAAGATAGGCTCCTGGCTATTTCGCCTGTGTTAGATATTGTGGATGATGTGTTCTCTGAATCCAGCTTATCTCCTGATTCTTTGCCCCCTGCACCAGCCAAGCCAGATAGGTATTAGAGTCCTTGACTCTCACAAGTTTCTTTATGAAAACCCTTCTCCTGACCCAGAAACCATTTCCCAGGGTCCCAAAGGGGTTAAGGCTTCCATTGCAAAAAATCCAGTCCCCTCTGGCAGAGATTCTAGAGCATTGGATAGATGGGGGAAGAAAGTTTACACTTCTACAACTTTAGTAAGGGCTTTAAATTGCCAGTTTCACATGCTTACGTACCAACAATATTTAATGGCTCAGTTAAAACAGAAAATGCTTGCAAACTCAGAAGCTCCTGACTATAAAGAAATGCAGGATTTATTGCATGCAGTTGAACAGGTGGGAAAACATACTCTGCAATGTGGTTTTGATTCTTTAGAGGCCTCTTGTAGAGCCGCAGTTACTGGTTCTGTGATTCGAAGACATGCTTGGTTAAAAGAACAGAGTTTGGTGATTCAAAGATGGCCGCCATCCTTTAAACACTGCAAAACTACAGCTCTTCAGATACCAGAAATAAAAATCAACCCTGCGGAGTTATCACAAGATTTAATACGCTAATTGGCAACAATAACTAAAGTACTAGGATCTATCTTCGCTTCTGAGAGGAAGAAATAGAGAAAAAATAGTTTGTAACAACAGGATTGGAATCGATGGTCAGCCTGACTCTGAACAGAGCAACAAAGAAAGGAATTATATATCTCTCAGCTGAAACCTTACTCCTTGTATAAATATGCTTATAGTCTATCAAAATGTCAAAGGAAGACAAAAATATGGAAACCACAACTTCTAAAACTAAACTATATCAGCCTTGCAATCTCCGGAAAAAGAAGCTTTCTTCAAAAGACAGAAAACAGTTACACAAAGGGAGACTGCAAAAACAGGAATAACAGATAAACCAGATCAACCGGTCAGCATGGAGGAAATTAAATCAGCATTATTACCTATTCAAGAAGCCTTAAAACATTTATAAACTCAAATGCTTACGTTTAGTGCCACATGTAATCCGATTTTGGAAAGGATGGATAAATCTGAAACCAGAATAGCTGAAAATGAAGATAAAATAATACTGCTTACGAAAAAAACAGACTCTCGTGACACAGACATTCAAGCCATGCAAAATAAAATATTAGACCTGGAAGCAAGATCCAGACGAAATAACATAATAATTAGAGGAATCCCAGAAGCAATTCAATACAATGATCTTAATGCTACCATAATACAAATACTTGAAACACTGTTCAAGGACTCTGATAGTGTTAAACAGATTGTTATAGAAAGAGCACATAGAGCAATCAGAATCATTTGCTTCAAATGCACCTAGACCAGTCTATGCCAAAATACTGAATTACCAAGATGCAAGCAAAATACTTCTAACTATCAAAAAGAATGGTGGATTTATGTGGCAAAATAATAAAATTTCCATGACACAGGACTTACCAATACAAATAAGGCAATCCAGGCAAATGCTAGCTCCATACTGCAAGTTTTTGATTGAAAAAAACATCAGATTTCAAATGAAGTTTCCTAATACTTTAATTTTCACAGTGGATGGTATTAAATACTCAATAAACACTAAAGAAGCAAAACCTACCTTTTTGAAGCTTTTCAAGGCACTGCCACCTTCAGAAGTTTGATCAATGCATCCAGGCTTGTTTTTCAGCATCAGACAGACTGGGACTCCATAATTACGATGATCCGAGGCTTTATAACTCTTTGTTTGTTCTTTTCTTTTTACCAGGCCCTGGGAAACACTTGATTACCTCTTATCTCGAAGTTCCAGCGTGTCCACGAGGCTTTTCCGAGGATTTATGGCTTCGAGTGTAAACAAGCCACAAAGTAGCAGGAAGTCCTTTGGAGGATGCAGGGGGACTGATTTCAACGTTGCGCAGCCAGGAGGTCCGTCCACGAATTAGTTCCCCCGTCGCAAATTCAAAATGAAGAAAACAAGCTCAGCAAGCAGGAAGGACTACAGGGAAGCTGTAGAAATTGTTTGAATCAAAAAACGAAGCTTCCTGGACTTGTTTGGAGGGTAAATGACTTCAGTGTGGTATGTGGAAATGTACAGGTAGGAAATACTAGTGTGAATGGACTGATTAAAATAGAAGGATATTACATTGGGTAATGATAGAATATAGTAATTATGTCTCTCTTTCTTTTTTTTCTTTTTTCTCTCTTAGATAGTTTTTTTCTTTTTCACTTTTAATTAGGGAAATGTATGTGTATGCTTTGTTCAATAGAATAACAGGATGGTGTTAGTATAATAAATAACAAATGTTATGAAAAACTGTGAACTTGAAATTTTTAAAATGACACATTTAGTTTTTTCTTCTCTATAGTATTTAAGTGTACTTTATATGGACACAATTATTTAGCCAAATGCTCTCTGTAATACAGTTTTTATTGTTACTTAAACTATTTTACAAGTTTTGGCAGACTGTTACCTTTGAAGGAAAACAATTATTTAAAGCAGAACATTTAAACAAAAATAAGGTTATGATTGTCTAGCAATGTTTAACAACTGTTTGCTTTCTCTAGGAATTAATAACTAATACTGTATAGGATAAGAAGTTAAAATCTGTTATTGTTACTGCTGATCACCAATATTGTGAGGTATTAGCTAAACTGGATTTTCATACATTAATTAGTAAATGTGTTTGATTATATATAATATGTCCAGAGCTGTAGTTAGGTTGTTAGTAGTGTTTATTAGGGAATGTTTGGATTAAGCTTTGTAGATTTAGAAATAGTGGTTGTAGGTTTTTTGCATGAGGTTTTTGTATTAGTTTGTAGAGTTAGAAATTTAGATAACCAGAGATATTCAAGGATTGTGGAAAACCTATATACATCCTGGTCCAGAGGAATAGCGGATAAGCACTGGGTAGGGATGGGATGTCAGATTTGCTTCCAAATAATCTATGATATGTTAATATACTGTAATCTAAGGCTGCCTCTTAATAGTAGGAATAGGAATACAGTTTTGAAAAGCTTCATATGTGGATAATTGAATCTTGGAATGTTAAAGGACTCCAGAACGTGAAAAAAAGGAAGCTATTTTTACACCTGTTTTTCCAATCAAAAGCAGACTTTATTTTACTACAAGAAACCCATATGACCAATGATCAGTGGGATATACTGAAGGATAAGAAATGGATTAGGGAGATAGTGGCAGCGGAAGGGACAACAAATAGTGCAGGGGTGGCAATTATAATTAAAAACCGATACCAAGAGAAAATCTTGGATGTCAAAGTAGATAAAGGGGGACGGTGGTGTTTAGTGGTTCTGATATCCAAGTTCTGTGATAAATCCATATTACTTTTGAATATATACGCCCCTTCCACTAATCAGCACCATTTTATAACTTCACTTTACTCCATTTTGCAACAATATAACAACTGTTATATATTAATGGGAGTTGATTGGAATTCGTATCAAGATCCCAAGTTAGATAAATTCGGTTCATCTAAAGCTTTTAATAAACAGGCAATGATAGCATTGAAGGAATTAAAAACTGATTTTAAATTATATGATCCATTTAAACATACACACACACATGGGAAAGCAGAGAATTTTACCTTTTACTCAAGTTGCCACAAAATGTGGTTGAGAATTGATTTTTTCTTGATCTCAGAAGTATTGATTTCTGCTGACCCATGTGTTACTACCCAAGCTCGACAATTATCGGACCATTCAAAGATCACATTAACACTAAACAATAATAATATGCGTAATATGAGACTTCAAGGATACAATTGGTCTTTAAATCCATATTTACTGAGGAAAGATGACATATTGAAAGAAGTTAGAGAGACACTTAAACAGTTACTCCATAACCTCCTTAAAAACAGACACCCTGTTGATATAGAATGGGCTACAACTAAAGCCCAAATAAGAGGGATTTTTCTTCAGAAAGCTACTTACTATAAAAAAATGCAAAATAAGGAACTACAGGAACTGGAAACCAAAATTAAATCACTAGACCAGGAGTTAATGAGGAACTACAATACACAAACAGAAATAGACTTATTAAAGTGTCAAAAAGAATTGTTTTTATTACATAATAGTAAATTATCATTTTATGAACAGAGAAATCTAGTAAAATATGCGAATCATATTCAGACTCCCTCAAAAGCACTAGCACGCATTATTAACCAAACGAAATCAACATTATTAATATCAGAAATATATTATAATAGAACATATACTAATAAGGCAGACATCATGAATACTTTTGAAATAATATTTAATCAGATTTATGGTGATCAGCAGACACTTTTACCAGAAAAAGTTAGGAAAGATTTCTTACAGAAGATCACATTCCCGAGTATTGATATTAAGTCCCATAGGGATTTAATTAAACCGATTTCAGCGGAGGAGGTAACAGAGATAATAAAGAAGTTGAAACCACATAAAGCCCCAGGGCCGGATGGATTGACCGCTGAATTCTACAAAACTTTTAATGAGATTCTGAGTAGAATACTTTCACAAACATTCAATTACATAATCCAGAATAAAATTAATGATCCCCACTTTAATGCTTCAAAGACAATTTTGATACCGAAAGAAAAAGGTGATTCTAAAAACCCAGATAATTACAGACCCATTTCACTCTTGAACATAGATATGAAAATTATGACATCCATCCTGGCAAATAGACTGAAAAGGGTCACAAATGTAATAGTATCAGAGGAACAGGTGGGGTTTATGGATGGGAGACAGACCACTGATAATACACTAACGCTTCACACATTAATTTCCTATGCCAGACACAAAAATGTCAATATTTATGCACTTATAATTGATGCACAGAAAGCGTTTGACAGAGTTAACTTGGTATATCTATTTGACATGTTATCATACTTTAATATACCTCAGGATTTCATTTTAACATTAAGGAAAATATATAACAATGCATATACAAACGTATTTATCAATCAAGAATGCTCTAAAAGAATACAAATTAAAAATGGTACCCGACAAGGGTGCCCATTATCTCCTATTTTATTTAATCTTTATTTGGAACCATTATTTCTACACCTTAAACAAAATGTTTTTTACAATCCCCCAACATTATATGGTATGAAGATAAATATGGCTGCTTTCGCAGATGATTTAAATATATACTGTACCACACCTGTGTCAGATACCGAGAAAATATTAAAAGCAGTAGAAGACTTTGAGAAAATATCTAATTATAAACTTAATTTTAAGAAATCCAAAATATTCCCATTAAAGACACCTACACCCTTTTCATTGTTACCATTGATAGGACAGGTAATGATGGAAGAAAAAACAAAATATCTAGGTATTGTATTTTCAACTGATAATAGAGATTTTTTTTATAAATAATGTTAAGTCAACTTGGGATCAGATAACATTGGACTTGAAAAGATGGAGTAAACTGAAATTACCAATGATGGCAAGAACTGCAATTATCAAAATGAATGTTCTTCCCAGAATACTGTATATACTTAGAGCTACACAACTTAGAATCACGAGGAAATTTTTTAAACCGCTTCATATAGGACTAGGGAGATTTATTTGGGAACCTAGGAAAACAAAGATAACATATGAGAAATTAATGGCTCCAAAGAATAGGGGAGGTTTAGACTTACCGGATTTCGAAACTTATTATTTGGTAATTAATGCTAACAGAATTTTAAGGGTGATTCACTTTGATAGAGGCAGTCTGAAATGGGCGCCCAAATGGTTGGTCTTAACTTATAGACATGTAACTGGAGTGGGAATTAACTGTAAAGCTTTACCCTTTTTAAATAGGGGAACACTCAGTAAATATGACTTAATGGAACATATTAAAACCTATGTAATTTCAATTCAAAATCTTTTTACTTCATTAAATCTGCTAAAGTATATGATGGTGTTTCAACCACTCCACAAGAACCCAAATTTAGCTATAGGGAATAAATTGATAGACTTACAGAAATTCCCTCTAATAAAGGATCTAATCATATTGGATTTCTACCCCTTGCTTGGGATATCAGTTCACGATATTTTAAGAGAGAAAAGTCTTCCTATTTCATATCTAATTATCATGAGACAATTAAAAGATCTAGCTATAAATAATTTTAATAACTTTGAATTTAAAGAAGAGGAATTAAATATATGTCGCAATCTATGGGAAGCTCTGTTACAAGACAAAAAATATATAACTACCTCATATAAACTGATAAAAGAGATGAAACATAATAAGCATATTCTCTTATCGAATTACTGGAGGGAAAAATTAATATTAGTTGAGGACAGCAAGATCTTGGAAGCATTTAAGCTAACATTAAAGTCAGTATCCCTCCAAAAATTACTATTCAGACAATTGATGATATTTAACAATGCCTACTATACCCGTCTTACTCTTCATAAATTTGACTCAAAAAATTCTCCTAATTGTCCATACTGCATAGACCAGACAGCTGACCTGTTTCACATGTTCTGGAGTTGCAAATGCATTTTTAAACTTTGGAATTCGTTAAAATTTCAGTTACAGAAAATGGGCTACCAACACTCAACACTCTCTTGGGAATTTATGATCCTACATATTCCCCCAGATAATTTAGATAAATCAAAAAGGATCATAATCATGAATATTTGTTTATTAATGAAACTATACATCGCTTCAAACTGGTTGAACCCGACCCAGACATCTTTTCAGATCACTAGCAATAAAACATATATTAGCGCACAAATTGTTAATTAATGACCATAAGAAAAGCATACATAATGTTAAAATATGGGAGCAAATTTTTAATATTGTGCTGGCCTAGAGGTTCTTATCCACTGTTACTTAGGATATATATTTATAAGACAGATTCAATCTTAGATTAGATATAGGTTGTAATAATAATACAGATTGATGGCTCTTTCATGTTGTGTCCTTCTTAATAATTTCTGTTAATATACAATGTTTGTGTAACTTTTGGAAGCAATCTTGTACATAGTGTATATACATAGTAGTGTGTAGTATGTAATTGAAAAATAATAAAAGACAGATTATTGAAAAAAAAAAGAACAGAGTTTACCTGATCATGTTAAGGCAAAATTATTGGATGCTCCTTTACAGCATGATACCTTGTTTGGTGTTAAGCAGAAGAGGTGTTAAAGAAAATGGAGGATAAAGATAAATCTGTGCAAACAGTCAAATATTTCTTACAGGTACAGCCACCACTATTTAGCAGAAATTGGCCTACAAAGAATTGGTCCTTTCCAGTGTCAGACAGGCCTCAGAGAGGCAGATACAGACGCCCAAGAGGCAGATCTCAACCCCAAGGCTCTAACAGACGACAGTGGGGTACCTCAACCCCAAAAGGAGGTGAGGACAAGTCTCAACCTTACAGGAAACAGTCCCAATGACTTCCCCCTTCGTATGCCAAGCACTTCCCTTTTGGCAGCCCCCTTAGCGGGAAAACTAGCACTTTTTTCTCAAAACTGGCAATCACCCAAGACAAATGGGTTCTGAATATTGTGTCTCAATGTTACAGGTTTCACTTTCACACTTTACCAAGGCTAAAAGGAATGCCAAACCTGTCACAAAATCAATGGGCAGAGGCTCAAAAACAAATTTCAGCCCTCGTGGACATGAGAGCTATTCAAAAAGTACCACAGCAGGAACAAGGACAAGGATTTTATTCAAGACTCTTCCTGGTCCCCAGAAAGGACAAAGCCTGGAGACCCTACTAGACCTTTCAACTCTTAAATACTTACCTGGATGTTCCGAAATTCAGGATGTTGATACTACAGCAGCTTCTTCCCATGCTGGGCAAGAAGGCTTGGCTTGTTACTTTGGACCTCAAAGAAGCATACCTGCATGTTCCTATCAGACAAGATTGCAGAAGATACCTCATATTCCAAGCTGGTACATTGCACTACCAATTCTCTGCACTGCCCTATGGCTTATCTACTGCACCCAGGGTCTTTACAAAGTGCCTGGCACCAGTAATTGCATTTTGCAGACAAAATGGAATTCAAATATATCCATACCTGGACGACTGCCTCATTCAAGCAGAGAGAAAGGACATTCTTCTGAAGCATCTGGCATTTGTAAAAAGGTTGCTAATTTCTCTAGGGTACACAGTAAATGAAAAGAAGTCAAAACTAGTGCCCTCACAACAGATAATATTCCTGGATGCCAGCTTAAATACAACGGACCAGATGGCTTATCTCACGCCAGACAAACAAGGACAACTGACTCAATATTTTCAATTACTGGCAAAAAAGTCCCATCTCCCTGCAAGAAAAATTCTGCAGGCCCTGGGGTTCATGGCATCCTGCATACTACTAATTCCATATGCTAGACTGCATATGAGGAAATTACAATGGTACCTAAAAAGTGTTTGGACTCCACACTCTCACAGTTAGAAGCAGTAATACCAATAATTCCCTGCCTACAACAGGAGTTTCGATGGTGGGCACATGCATGTCACCTCAACAATGGTCAGCCTTTCACTCCACCCACAGCCAGGCAGGGAATTATTGGTATTACTGCTTCTAACAGATGCTTTGGATTACACTTGGGGAGCACACATGGCAGGAAAATGTATTCAGGGCAAGTGGACCACAGACCAAATGCATCTTCACATCAATCAAAAAGAGATGTTGGCTGTTCAAAATGCCCTAACAGCTTTCAAGGACCTTCTTCATCCCAGGACAATTATTATTAAAGACAGACAACACCACAGTAATGTGGTACATAAACAAGCAAGGGGGCACTCATTCTTATCCCCTGTGCAGGCAATCCATGACCTTGTGGAACACAGCTCTAACTTATCAAGTTAATCTGCAAGCACAATTCCTGCCAGGAAAGAAAAATACTCTGGCAGACGATCTAAGCAGAAATATCATGGACCCTCACGAATGGAAATTGAATCCACAAATTTTCAGCATGGTAACGCAAAAATGGGGATGCCCAGACATAGATAGTTTTGCCTCCCCACTGAATTGCCAACTACAAAAATTCTGCACAAGGACTTACCACACACAAGCATGGAAAGTGGATGCTCTTTCGTTCAGCTGGAAAAGCCTGAAAGTTTGTCTTCCCACCACTGCCTCTCCTTTCAAAGGTACTCCTAAAAGGCAGACAAGAAAAAACACAGATGATCCCGATTGCTCCAGACTGGCCACACCAGCACTGGTACCCAATCTTAAAGAACTTAGCTCAAGGCCCCCCATGGATTTTGCCTCAAATTTCACACCTTCTGACTCAACAAAACAATCCGATCCTGCACGGTCAGCTCAAAACCCTAAACCTGGCTGCATGGCAGATTCATTAGTCAAACAGGTAACACCTCTCTCTAAAGCTGTTATGGATGTCATTTTGGAGGCCAGGAGGCCTAGCACCAGGAAATCTTACTCAGAAAAATGGAAGAGATTTTGTGCCTGGAACCAGGCTCAAAGCCTTGACCCTCTTGTTCCAAACATTCCTCAGATTTTACAATACTCAGCTGAGATGCTGGACAGAGGCCTATCCTTCTCATCAATTAAGATCCACGCCTCTGCCATTTCAGCACATTACAACACGGATCCTCCTTTATTCTCTCATCCCTTGCTAAAGCAGTACCTCAGAGGGGCTAAAAACATAAGACCGCCCCTGAGAGCCTCTTGTCCCAAACATTCCTTAGATTTTTACAATACTTAACTGAGATGCTGGACAAGGGCCTATCCTCCTCAATTAAGATCCATGACTCTACCATTTCAGCACATTACAACACGGATCCTCCTTTATTCTCTCATCCCTTGCTAAAGCAGTACCTCAGAGGGGCTAAAAACATAAGACCACCCCGGAGAGCACCAACACCAACTTGGGGGTCTCAATTTTGTTTTGGAAAAAACTGACCTTGCCACCTTTTGAGCCAGCCAGTACAGCCGGTCTAAAATTTTTATCATGGAAAACAGCTCTGCTCCTGGCAGTAACTTCAGCACGAAGAGTCTCAGTACTACAGGCATTAATGGCAGTGGAACCTTTTATAATTTTTCATAAGGACAGGGTTTCTTTAAGGACAAACCCTACCTTCATGCCAAAGGTGGTATCTAGTGTGGCTCTTAACCAAACCATCCATTTGCCAACTTTTTATCCAAACCCCCAGAATAAAGGGGAGAACCTTCTGCACTCTTTGGACATACACAGGCAGCTACGCTTCTACTTGGACAAAACAAAAGCTTTCAGGAAAACTGAGCAACTGTTTGTAGCATATACTGCAGCAGGGCAAGGCTATCTCAAGCAGACTATTTCCAAATGGATAGGACACTGTATTCATTACTGCTACACACAGCATGGAAAATCAGTCCCTAATAACATTAGGCCACATTCTACCAGAGCAACAGCCACTTCAACAGCCTTTCTCAGAGGAGTACCAACCAAGGAAATTTTGGAGGCTGCAACTTGGAGTTCAGTGCACACCTTTACCAAGCATTACCACTTGCCTCTTTACTCTAAATCCAGAGCAGGATTTGCCACTGCAGTTCTGCAGGGCCTCATAGCCAATCCTAACTCTTTATAGACCAGCCACCCAACCTTAGCTTTGGGATTCTACCCAAGTGTAATGACTGCAGCAGTGTAACATGATGAACATATTACAGTTTTGTACCTACCATAAATGTAGATGTTCGAGTGTTCACACTGCTGCAGTCCAGGTTACCCTCCCTCCATCCCCTCTGTCCTAGCTGGACTTATCTATACCTTTCTATCCTATACAACCTTTGTGGTGTATTTGCTTGTAACTGAAAGTATTGTTTTTATTTTTTATATATGTTTTATTAGCAATATGTATTGCCTACCTACTTGGGGACATCTGACATCTGGGGCAAGAAAAACTGAAGAAAATGGCGTCGGATGCATCTTGTATACCCCTGGCGCACTGACGTCAGGGAAGAAGCGACAGCAACTGATGCTGGACCAAGACTTTGGAACTCTGGCCGACTGCGGGACCGCCTGATGGCAGGATAACCCAAGTGTAATGACTGCAGCAGTGTGAACACTCAAACATCTACATTTATGGTAGGTACAAAACTGTATACATGTGATGTTCAAAGGCCAGATTACTTTGTGTGTCCCTGAGTCCCGGGTCAGCTGTAAGGGGGGTGTTGTCAATATGATAGTTACCATTGCTGCTATTGGCCCACATCAAAGGCTTTGACAAGCTCCAGGTATGCAATATATTTTATATGTCCATCATCTGCTGCTGCTGTAACTCCTCAGAAAAAGTTACAGGGTTAAAGAAATGGGACCTGCTCTCCATGCATGGTTTGTCAAAAGGCAAGCAATTTCCAGTATCATTCTATTACAGCTCTCTAATGTCAGTCTCCATTGCTTTGCATGGAGTAAAAGTATGATTAATGTGTCAACAGGTGTCAGTGCCTCAGGCTTAGCCCCTGTCTGAATTGGCATCCGTGTATATGGTGGTACAGGTTAGGGACATTGCCCATGGAGAGAGCTTTAGTATGATGCATAGGAAATATGTCACATTATCTTAATGCCACTTACAAAACATGGGGATGTTATAAAGGCCACTGACTTTGTTTTTAAATTTTGTGTAGAACTGCTTCAGTAAGGTTGAGAAGGGAACAGATTTACTTCTTCAGTACCTAAAGTTGGTACTGTATTTGTTGGTGGAATTAATGCTATTATCTTGTGGGTTTGAGAAGATAGCGTAATTGCACTTCAGTTTATTTATTTTTTTAACCATAGGTATAGAAGATTATGTTCTCTGTCTCGGCAGCTAGGTTGAGTTCGTAGAAGGGCTCTGGTTGGTGAACGTATTTGATTGATTGATAGTATTTTCGGATGTGGGGTAATGTTTGTAGGTAGCAGTGATCTCCCCCATATAATTTTATTTAACTTAAATTTCCACCAGATTAGTATCTTCTTGAATCTGCCACCCAGCCTGTGTACTTGTAGCTGATGGTGACATATATTTGGTGATGCAATTGAAATGGAGCACAGAGTATTGATACTTTCAGTTTTAAACATATTAGGAGTAATGAAAGCAAGATAAGTTTATGGTTGCAAGAGTGATATCCTCAGGGTACTTGCTTTTCCGAAAGTCACAGAAGGTTGTGATGTTTTGGACAAAGTTTATCTTTATATTTGAGGAGAGGACAACTTTATTTTCAGTCAGATTTATAACAAGACCTGGAATAACACAGGGTTGTGGATCAAATATTCAGAATGTCCCTTCCCACTGGTGTTTTTAACAGCTTGTCAAGGTGATTGCTATTAATAAAACCCCCAAAAGATATTGTGCATGCCCATTTATTAGTGACATAGCTGTCTTGGGCCGTAGTGAGATATTATCCTGGTCCATAGTGGAGTAATTGAAGTCTCCTTATTGTTTTGACTTTGTTTTGATCCCCCCTACGTTGTTTTTATTCGCACAGCCTACTATCCATCAGCTCTGACATGATAATTTGTCCCATTTTATTCCCCACAGGGCAAGAGCTAGTCACATGTTGCCATGCTTCAGGAGACAGACATCAGGATTTATTTCCTGTTTGAATGGATGTCCTTGCCTTTCCTTGGTAGGTAGCATGTGCTCACTTGCATGATGACCCACTGTGCCTTCTTGCTGTGCAGAAGAGGCAAGTATGCTACTGCACACAGTTCCATGGAAAGCTGCATCTCATGGATAGGTAAATCAAAAGATCCAAGCACACATCTCTAGACCATATAATTCATGCTGTATTCCTGCTTCAGTACATTAGTAAGCATTGCAGTAGACTGGATTCCCTCCATGTAGGTAAGCCAATATGAACTGTTAGCGTCCATCCTGCTTGGTCAAGCTCTGCCATTGCTCAAGCGGTAATCAAATATAGCTAACCTGGGTCATTTTCAAGGCTTTACTCCTTTACTTCGTAGAGCCAGCTATGTTTGACTTGTAGTAGTATTAATGAGTTCATCATCTATGCGAATGGTAGTAGATGGGAGTAGAGCAACAGACTTTAAAGCAGAATTAAGTTCCAGGTGTGCTATTAAGTGCACTTATTTCTTTGTTTAGGTTGGTGTCTAGCACTCTGGCATTTAGGATGTCAGGTATAATTTTGGAGATGCGTCGTTACTTTCCCCTGTCCCATTTGGTCTAAAATATTGATAAGCATTAAATTCTGGAGCTTGGGACATGCTGATTGAATCTTTAAAGTGAGTCTCTGATGATGCTCTGTCTAGAGGGAATAGGTTTTAATTTGGGCCCAGGTACAAAAGTTGTGGCTTTACTTTTGCCCTGACTCAGTGAACACATTATGAAAAACAGAAGTTATACACTGACCTGAAATTAACAGAGAGATGTCACGGTCACAGTGTAAGATCCAAAGGCCATGGCTTTTCTTTTGGCTTGATTATCATTGAGCACATCTTGAAAAACAAATTGCACACTGCTTGGAAATTAGCAGAGACATGTCACAGTGCCAACTGCTTGTTAGCATTTTCTTACTACATTGCTGATATTCTTGGCCTTTATCTCTGGAGCTGATATCTAAAGACTGGAGACAAGCAGTGGTCCCATCATTGCCCCACAATTGCCTCTGTTGTAATATCTGATATTCCTGGTGGTACTTTTAACATGTACCCTTCTTGCTTTTATTACCAGGAAACCCCTAAAGAGACCCTTAAATATGTCTATTACATTGTAGAATCTATATAAGATTAGCTGTCTGACATTTTGATTAATTCTGCAAGTATACGAGCCATATAATGGAGCACTTGTCCTTGATGCAACTAGTATCATTGGGGCCTGCAAAGCGCTAGTAGTAACATAGTGCCCATTGAAGCTAGATTTTCTTTTCTAGACATCCACATGGTTTGCATGCTTATGAATAATTTGAATTTATCTTCTCTGGTAAGCAAAAGAAGATATCCAGCAGGAAAAATTGCTCAGTAGTAGTCTATCAGTTGTGCCTAGGTTTAGTACAGATAATGCCTTTAGCTGTTTTCCTGTTGTGTCAACATTAAAGGAGGTACATAACTAGAAGTTAAGAAAATGATTGATCCTGGTGTATAGGTGTGCCACAAGTGTCGAGGCTTGGGGAACAAAATGTAATTTTCAGAGGTGCCATATGAAAATAGATGGAGCAGTAGATTTTATGGTCATAGTCCTTCAAGAAGTTAGGAAGTCCAGGGGCATAACATTGTTTCTTGTCTATGAAACTATGGGCCAGTCAGCCTGAGTCTTATTTATTAGGCTGTGGAACACATTATAACGGACTTGTGTAACATTAAAATTCTCATCAGGCTAGATCTTCAGCAGTTGCTTTTGTAAAAGGTAGATCCTGTATAATTGTGTCACCCTCTGAAAGAAGTTAACTAGGTTAAACGGTTGACAGTGGTCATACTGTATATACAGGTTACCTGGCCAGCACATGTGACACCATACCCATGCTGGCATAATTAAACTAAACATGTTACAAAATAGATCACTATGTGGTAGAATTGGCTAAAAGAACCCACATGGTGTGGGTGACAGTGTCAGCATCAGCGAACATGAAGATGACCAGTGATGTCCCACAGGATGTTCTTCATGTTTCATTGTTGCAGTCATTACATTTGGGTAATCTGCTGGCAGGTTGCCTTCAGTCGGCCTGAATTCCAAAGTCTTGGGTCCTGCGTCGGTTGGTGTCTCCTCTTCCATGACGTCAGGGGTATAAAATATACAGCCAAAGCCATTTTCTTTAGTCTTTCTTGCCGCGCGGTGCCCAAAGCAGAAGCATTTCACAAGTGCCGGTTGGCCAACTACTGAAATATTCGAGTTTGAATCTAAGAACCAAAGTCTTCACTAAAGCTAAGTACCCCGTTTTTTTCTTGCTCCTTACCAATGTCAGAAAAAGTTAATAATTGTATTATTTGTGGGAAGCAAATACCTCATAAGGATTTCCATTTATACTGCATTCCTTGCCTAGGCCCTGATCACAACATGCCTGGCTGTCGGTTTTGTGCTAGATTTAACCAACGCACTATTAAGCGTCTGTATATTTTTTCCTCAAAGTATTTTGGAAACTGATTTAACTACCCAGAAATGTCATTGGATAGTAATCCGATTACTGGAGTACATAAAAAACGCAAAGAAAAGAACATCGAAAGGCAGTCAAGATCCAAAATTGGCGACAAAGCTTCTCCTAAGCCAGTCGCTGGGCCACCGGTACTCAGTGAGGCGCTTTCGCAGCCCCTGATACCCATTACCTTTGAGTCGCAGGCCTCTACCGACACC
>NC_056727.1:706203577-706222930 GCF_019279795.1 Protopterus annectens | reverse complement strand
CCCAGTTTTTCTTAAAGAGGGCCAGCAGGGATCTTTATTTGACATGAATGGGTAGTTTATTCAGGCATGGGAAATCTCTGGGACAGGAATCTATCCTCAACATGTTCTGTTTATTGTGAGACAAGGTTTAGGTCCCTGGAGCATGTGGCTCAGAGAGATTGGGATTTATGTCCAACAGATCTGGGTTTGACATGGCTTTGTATTAAGCAAGAGGTAGGGCCACCTTTAGTAAGCGATATGCGATGGGTAGAGCTGGGTTTTTGAGACGGTCGGTATAGCATATGTTTAGGCGATAATCCTCTTAAAAGTGAGGAATTTCTCTTGGCCTTTCTGGTTGTTAATAGTGTCTTGTGAGGTGCATGCCAAACAGGCATTGTACTCTATAATAAGGTCCTGATGAGGGATGAGGAGAGAACTAATGACCTCCTTTTTCAGAGAGAACTCTCTGTGATGAGGTGTGCCATGTAGAAGGAATTTCTGACGCTATTGTGGCGATGTGATTGTATCAAAGGCTACTGTCCACCTGTGTCCCAAAAAGGTATCTTATCACACTTTTGGTGTTTAGTAGGCCTACCAACTGTGTGGTAGTTCTTTGGGTACAATCTTTTTCCAAAGAGAGGGATGACAATACACACTTTTTGGCATTGAGCTTTAGGCCATGACTTTAACACGCAAGCATCAGTCAGTGAAGCCTTTGTAGAATGTCACGTCAATAGGCGATTGTATTATGACTCTAGTTTGCAGTCATGATGGGGAATGTCCCACATCATTAGGTGATTCTATTATGACTCTGGTTGCAGTTATCTACCAAACTTCGTGCTCAAAGACCTGCTGCATTAGCCTGGACTACAGAAGTAGATAACAAACAGGAGAGGACACAGGACTGAACCTGGTACTCCACTTGTCACTGGTCTGAAGTTGAATTTAGGTCTGCTACTTTCACTGTGTAGGTTCTGTCCAGTGAGCCAGTTGACCACACATCTTGTGACACAAGGGTGCAGTCTACTGAGTTTATCTGTAATTCCAAGAGTGGGATGGTCAACCGGCCTTGGCGAGGTCAAGATAGGCTGTGTGCACCACCTTATCCTCGTCCACAGCTCTGATGACTGTTTCAGAGAAGTCAATCAGGTTTAGGAGACATGATTGACCTTTTACAAACCCAAACTGAGTGGGGTCCAGGGGTCTATATTATATGTTCCAAGTCTGAAAACTTCGAATCTCATATGATCGACTCCGCTATGTAAGGGGAAGTTTTCAAACATCTGAACTTATATAAAATATAAAAACAAACTAAATAAAAACACCTACCTGAATGTTCACACACCCCCCACTACTTAAATATACCAACTCCGAGATCGCACTACATTGAAGTGAAGGGAAAAATTCCCTACGGCAATCTCCGTTGAAACGTTCAATGTTTGAAAACTTTGCTCATATGATGTTGATCATATAAGATTCAAAGTTTTCAAATTTTGAACTTATAATATAGGCCCGGATCCAGAGTTTTGAGGTTACCAGTGTTTTTGTTTATACATTCCATAGCCTTGCGGACCAGGTTCTTCAGGCTAATGGGGTGGTAGTTCCCGGGGTCCATGGTAGCACCCCCTTTGTGGAGTGGGATAACCATTGCTGTGCACTATTCAGTAGGCACAAAGCCTGAAGTGAGGCTATGATTGAACATGGTACTTAGGTGGGGTGCCAGTTCATTCTGTAGTTCATGCAGGACACAGCCTGGGATGTTGTCTGGTCCCATATATGCTGTGTTCTTGGCTTTGGATAATGTGTTTTTACCTGTGCAGCTGTGATTACAGGAACTTTGCATTCTTCTGGTATAGAGATGGACCGTTTAGGGGATGACAGGGGGGTAAAGTTAGCACTGAACCTATCTGCCAGGATGTTGGCAATATCAGTTGGTTCTGTATATTTAGTGCCATTGTGCTGTAACTCAGAGCAGATCTGAATGTGGTGTGTGTTTTGTGTTACTATGTGTGGGTTTAGGTGGTGTAGGTTTTGATGGGCTATGTGTTGAGTGTGGTGTGGTGCAGGTGTTTACCTTCTCCAGTTGACTGACTAGTCCAATCTTTGATGGAGAGAGCTTGGCTTCCAGTTTGGCTATATAAGTGCATCTCTCACAGGTTGTAGTGTTGGGTGGTAGGAGGAGAGGGTTGTCAGTGTACATGATGCAATTGCTACATTGCCCCATGAGGTGAATAGGGGAAAACACTGGGAGATGACCCTTAGACATGCCTGGATACGTGCTTATATTTTAAGTACAAAAAAACTGTTTTCCTCTTGACAAGTGAGGAAAATTGAGTTTAAGTACTAAAAACTGTTTTCCTCTTGAGAAGTGAGGAAAGCTGAGTGCTGCAGTGCTATGTAGATTATATAGTGCTTGCAATTAGTTTTGAATAAGGGCTGACAATAGAGGTATGACTGCTGAATCCTACACAAATGCACTTTATAAGCACTTACACGAGTGCATGGATCGTGCAATCCCTAACAGAACCAAGATGCTATCCTCCAAAAAAAAAGAAGCCAATCTGGTGGTCCCCTGCCATAAACAAACTCTACAACAGAAGAAAGAAACTGTTGCAAAAAAAAAAGAGTAAAATCCCATGATTGGAGAAACTCCCTGGGCAGCCTCAGTTGCTGACTGAAAATCGCCACTGACTCTAAAGACAACCACAAAGCATTATATAGCTATGTCAAGAATCTCAATGGCAACATTCAGATCTGCTCTGAGTTACAGCACAATGGCACTAAATATACAGAACCAACTGATATTGCCAACATCCTGGCAGATAGGTTCAGTGCTAACTTTACCCCCCTGTCATCCCCTAAACGGCCCATCTCTATACCAGAAGAATGCAAAGTTCCTGTAATCACAGCTGCACAGGTAAAAACACATTATCCAAAGCCAAGAACACAGCATCCATGGGACCTGACAACATCTCAGGCTGTGTTCTACATAACTACAGAACGAACTGGCACCCCACCTAAGTACCATGTTCAATCATAGCCTCACCTCAGGCTATATGCCCACTGAATGGCACACAGCAACAGTTATCCCACTCCACAAAGGGGGAGCCACCACAGACCCCGGAAACTACCACCCCATTAGCCTAACGAGCCTGGTCTGCAAGGTTATGGAACGTATCATCATGGAACTTATAAACAATGACATTGGTAATCTCCAAACTCAGGACCCCACCCAGTTCGGGTTTGTAAAAGGCAGATCATGTCTCCTAAACCTGATAGACTTCTCTGAAGTAGTCACCAAAGCTGTAGATGAGGGTAAGGTGGCTCACACAGCCTATCTAGATCTCGCCAAGGCTTTCGACACCATCCCCCACTCTGGAATTATAGATAAACTCACTAAACTAGGTATAAATCCCTACGTCACAAGATGGGTTACCAACTGGCTCACCGACAGAACCCACACTGTGAAAGTAGAAGACTCCAAATCCAACTACAGACCAGTGACAAGTGGAGTACCACAGGGTTCAGTCCTGGGTCCTCTCCTGCTTGGTATCTACTTCTCTGAAGTACATGCCAACACAGAAGGTCTTTGGCTAACGAAGTTCGCAGATGACTGCAAACTAGGAGCCATAATCAAAACTGCAAAAGATGTGGACATTCTACAAAAGGGCCTCGCTGAGACAGATGCCTGGTGTCAAAGCCATGGCCTCAAGCTCAATGCCAAAAAGTGCATTGTCATCCCTTTTGGTAAAAACTCTGTACCCATGAACTACCACATAGGCAGTAGTCTACTTAACACTAAAAGTGTGATAAGAGACCTTGGGACACAGGTGGACAGTAGTCTCTCCTTTGATAATCCACACACATCACCACAGTAGTCAGGAAATCCTTCCTACGTGGCACACCTCATCACAAAAGGTTTCTCATCCAGGAAAAAAGAGGTCATTGTTCCCCTCTACTCATCACTCATTAGAACTATTATAGAGTACAAGCGCCCCTTTTTGGTATGTACCTCACAAGACATTTACAACTTAGCTGGAAAGGCCACAGAAATATCTCACAAAGAGGATTACTGGCCTCAAACGAATGCGCCCTATGCGAACCCGTCTCAAAAAAAAAAACTGCAGATTTACTCATAAGCATGCTAAGCGCCTACTCAGAAGCAATCTCTGCCTAACACACAAAGCTATGTCAAACCCAGAGCTTTTAGACATGCTCCACTTAAAGAAATCCCAATCCCAACAAGCTACACACTCTAGGGGCCTAAACCTTGTTACCACAATAAACAGAACATGCTGGAGGGATAGATTCCTGTCCCAGAGACTTCCCATACTCTGGAACAAACTACCTATCTATATCAAACAAAGCTCCTCATTAGCACTCTTCAAGAAAAATCTTGATGATTGGATGGGAGATAGGAAATTCACCCCGGGAATTACTTCTGTGGATTTGCTCGACAGTGGCACAGGAAAATAATTTTCTTGGGTGGCAAAAGCCAGGGTATATTTGGCTAGGCTTATATAGGTCCTAGGGCCAATAGCATTGTACCTACCTATGAACCTAAAATTATTAAGGTGAAGTTAGTAGTAGTTCAAAACCCATCCTTTTTGCCATATCAAATAACAGCATGTTGTTAAAACAGGGGTGTCAGACTTAATTGTGAAATGCATGTTACTGGCACCCAAATATGCAAATGCAGATGTGGTCACACTTCAGTGAATAATGTCAGTCATTTAGCCAGCAAAGCTTAAATATAAATGCTTAAAACAGTTGTGACACCACTACCTTGGGTGACATTTTTTCATTGAATTTAGTTAATTGGTAATTGAAGGCAGATGGTGGCAAGAAGATGGCTGCAAACCCTTTAGAGTGGTGGTAAGGAGATGGCACCCTTTACTTTGGGTGATGCTGCTGAGGCAGAAAGATCTGGGATAGCTGAGACAGAAGAGTTAAAGGATAGTACATGTTCCTGTATGGAGAAATCAAAAGACCATGAACAGTGTGGTTCAAATCAGTCCAGCATAAATTGAGGGACAGGATATACTACATGCCAAGGAAATTAGTAGAAAAATATCCAGATGTTTGGGATTCTTCCTTAACTGTATGTCAGAGGTTGCAAGCTTGGAGCACAGATAATGGCCACATCCCAGCATAATTCATCTGTAGGGAGGAGTCAGAGGCAAAGAGTGGATCCATAGCTAGATACTGCTAGTCCTTTCCTTACACTAACATGCATTCTTAAAATCTGTAGTAAATGAGTGAATGTAAGGCTAAGCAGCTATCACTCATAGTCAGTTCAGCTACTATTTTGATTTGCTAGAAGAGTAAGGATGATTTTCATTCTGTAAATGCTGAGTCATAATTTTACGTTATTGCAGTAGTTATGTACTTACCATAATGTTAGATCTTGATTATCCATTCCTGTCCACTTTACTAGATAGAACTGGTCTGCTGCCAGGTATAAACTTAGCAAATAGCTTGAGGCTCCTCTCTCCTATAATGCACCATCACTTGTTTCCCCACATCTTGTTTGGCTGTATAATGTCTCCAAAAGAGAGGGAACCCTACTTAAAACAAGTCTATCAGGTGATAATTTGGAAGGAAGATAGTAGGATGGTTGGTGAAAGGGGTGGTCATGGATATTCAATATCTAACATTTGGTAAATTTCATCTTAGACTGTACAATCCATCAACCTCATTGGATAGGACAGAGTCCCCTGCTATGACACTGGGTGTCATCATGACAAAATACCATGGAGTATGGTAACCCTGAAGAAAGACCTGGATGTAGACACCATGTCTAGTTTCTAATATTTGCATACAATATAAATAGATGCTCAGGTTGCTACTGCACAAATATAATTTATTAAGGAGTATTAAAAGAAGGAGGAAGTGGAAAGCACTCTGGTTAAATGAGTCATTGGTTCATATTAAGAGGATCTGTTACAAGAAGTATAAATGTAGGAAATAAATTTGGAAAGCCAGAAAGCCATCTGGATAAAGAAGCTTTGTAGACATTTTATCTCAATATGGCTTTGTAAAAGGCAACAAATAGTTGGCCATGCTGTCTAAATTATTTTTTACATTGCAGATAAAACACACACACTCACACAAACACACACACACACAAACACGTATATGTGTATGTGTGTGTATATATGGGTCTACTTCTATTCGCTGACAGACCATTTCACTGAAACCCATTTGGTCGACAGCTCATTTCATTGACAAAAGTATTCAAGGCAAAAACCTGGGATTTGCCCCCCTCCCCACTGTTGTGTGACTGTGGAGTTGTTATATATAGTTGGGGGGGGTCACAGCCCCCCACATTGGGGGGGTGGGGGGTGCAGCCCCCCACCTAGAATGTTTGTCAATGAAATGAGCTGTCGACCAAATGGGTTTCAGTGAAATGGTCTGTCAGCGAATAGAAGTAGACCCATATATATATATATATATATATATATATATATATATATATATATATATATATATATATATATATATATATATATATATTAGGAAGGAGGTATTTTCCCTGTTAGAACAGGTGAGAAAGGAAAAAGATAGGCAAATTTTGCAGCTGGTGTAGACTTTGTGGACTTCAACAGAAATGAAGTATTTGTATCCAAGGAAACCCTATCCTTATGGAAGACTAAGTAAGGGGGTTTGTACGATAGGGCTTAGATTTCTGAGATTTGTCTATATAAAGTAATTGCCCACTAGGAAGAGTGTCTTTCAGGATAACAAATTGACGTCTGCCGAAAGGGCTGGCTCAAAGGGAAGATGAGTCATTTTTTTCTTAGACAAAGTTGAGATCACAAGGTGGTGTGAGATATTTAACAGGTCAAAGCAAGAAAGCACCTTTTAAAAAAAGGTTCTACATATCCTTGAAAAGCATGAGAATGAAAATTAACTCCTTTATGAAAATTAGAGACTGCTGCCAAATGAAATTCTGCATCAAAACAAAGATGATAAAAAGCAGAAAATTGAATGGACTGAAACAGAATGGGTTCAGTCCTCACTGGGTAGCCCAAAAACTTTTTTTTGCCATTTTCTCTGATACTCTTGTTGTGTAGATGATTTTTGAAGCTAAAAGGTTCTGGACTACTAGGAAGATTTGGGTCTCTAGCCATTCATTGAACCCGAGAAAACATACAGTTAACCAAAGGGATATTATGTCCAGATAAAGCCTGCCAGACAGATGGGAAAGGGGATCCTGAATGGGATCCAGAAGCATAGAAATCTGCCTGAGGTAAGACCATAGCAGAGGAAACCACAGTTGATGAGGGCAGAACAGAGCCATTGGGAAGATTGTTGCTCTGCCCAGCTCTGCATTCTGGGTGAAGTTCATCACAGGGATGGGGAAAAGGCTTAAAGAAGACCTGATGGTGACTGGTGAACTACAATATCCCTTTCTGGAGTGCCCCTGTGTGTGGGGGGGGGGGGGTATGAGGGGAAAAAATAAGTTGTTGCATTTGGTCTTAGAGAGGGATGCAAAAAGGTTTTATTTATTTATTTATTTAAATTTGTTGACCGGGAGTGTCCGACTGGATGTGGATCCATTTTCAGCGGAGGCCCGGGAAGAAAAGCTCCACAGTAAAATAAACAGACAGTAGTTACATTGGATTACATAGCGATTAACAATTTAACATAGAAATTACTTACAACATATTTACAGATGAAGAACATAGTACATCAGTAGACAACTAGAATCTTTATCTGTGAAGTACATAACAGGCATTAACAAATGTAACAATGAGAAGTTCCTGCTGTACAGGAAAGGTTACAAGGCTTTCCTAAGTGTTATAAGTCCTATTCTACCAGAAGATTGAGGGATCACTCATGAGGTATCAGGATATGCCTGCACACCCTGTCTACTATGTAGATGAACCAGCAGGTTATGTGTATTGCTATCAAGAACTGTTGAGTTGAGATCACCCAGTGCTATCAAAAATTGTTGAATTGAGACCACTCTAACACTCTCATTGCCTTGCAACACAGGAAATATGATCTGGTGCCTTTACTGCTTGTTAATGTACCATAACACAACCATGTTTTCCTTGTTTATGGGTATCACACCTTGGAGGAAAAGGCCCTGAAATAACTGCATCACTAGGAGGACTACTATCATCAGGATATGTCAATGTGTGAAATTGGCCTCTTGGGAGGGCCACCCTTCATAATGCCACCACTCTAGGGTACAGGCAACCATGGAGATTGTGGACAAAGGAAAAGAGAGAGAGTATATGAATGGAAATCTCAGGCTGACGTTGCTGATGCCCAGTCACCATAAGAGGTTCTTTCTGCATGTAGTTTTGGTTGTGTCATTCCCCAGTTGAGGATATTAAACCTTGAGCATCCACTGAAGAATTTAGATGTACTATCTGGCATGTGGCTTTGAGACCTTGAGGGCTTGAAAGACTGTTGTAGAGAGATACTTAAGAGTAGCTTTACAGACATTTGAATGGGGAGATTATACCCCTGTGGAAGTTTGGGTCTTTTTGAAAGATGTGCACATGGCATCCTATAAACACCAAAGAGTAAATTGGCTCTATTTGAAACATCTCTTGGTTTATGGAGAGCTCTATGGACAGAAAAGGTTGAAGAAGGTAGTCCCTTGCTTTTATGAGTAGTTCCTTGGTGGTAAAGATAAGAAGCCAGTCATCTCAGTACACAAAGATTTAGACTTCCCAGATCCTCATAAGTGAGGTGACCACTGCCATGCATTTGGTAAATACCCTGAGGGCTGTGGTGAGACTGAATGGCAGCACTCAAAATTGGTAATGCCTAGCTCCATCCCAGTAGTATAAAAATCTCCAGGACTCCTTGACCATTTTTATGGGCAGCTAGACATCCTGCAGATCCTGTGAGCAGATCCCATTTCCTCCCTGTATACATGAGAGGAAAGATTGCACTGGGAACATCTGAAATATGTCTATTTCTTTTTGATGTATTGGTTTAGACTACTGAGATGCAGTATAGCCCTGACATCATTCGCGTTCAAACCAAAAATGGTCCTGATTAAATCCCGGACCCTCTATGATCTTTTGGGACCTATTGGATGACTGCTTTGTGTTGGAAATGTAAGAACTCTTTTTTATCACACTCATTTGACAGGGTGCAATATCCACAAATGAAGGCAGCATGGTTTTGACAAGGTGATAAAGGGAAAGTAATAGTTTCTGGATGCTATTTTTCTTAGATATTTGCCTAAATGATGGTCACCTGTGCAGCCCAGTACAAGAAGAGATAACTCCTACCTGCCAGCAGGATAGAAGAGTCAGACAACATTCTAGGAATTTTTCTGATGACTTCATTGTAAGAGACCAGGAAACTCCTGAATTTGTGGAGTGCCTCTGCCTTCAGGAAGGTGTCTATTGAAGGATTCTCTATATCCTCCTTGGAACTTCCTATCCTGAAACCAAACAGGGATCATATGTGGGCAATTTAAACCACAAGTACTTAGGACCCTTCTGATTCCTGTAAATAGATCTCTGAGGAACTGCAAACTTAACTCTCACAGCGGGCAATGTCTTTCCTTCCTGCTCACTTCTTTTCAGTTTCTCCTTCATGCCAGGTCTAGAAAGTGATAACATGTCAAAGGGGGCATTCATGAAGGATGCCCTGAAGTTCTTTGCAAAGACACAAAGACAGAGTCAGGCATAGCATTTCATGGTGATGCCTACTCCATTGGCTCTAGCCACTCCATTGTCCACATTATGTAATAAGAGCATGGAGAGGATTAAGATAGTGGGCATCTGTACCTGTAGCTGCCTTTGAGTGTCAGATGCCACTGGTCATCTCAGTGTCCCTCATGTCTGTTCAGCTAGATCATACAGGAACATATTCATATGCATCAAGTTATTTAAGGATTTTATAACAAAGATACCCAGTGCATAAGCCTACTTCCCCATTCTGTCTATTGCCCTGGAATCTCTATTTGGGGTTGAATAGCTAAGCTCTCATTTGAAGGTTCTCATTTGGTTGCTGCTGCTACAACCATGCAGTCAGCATGTAGACCATTACTACAATATTGTCTGCCCTTAGGAGGACACAGTATAATGTCCATTTTCCAGGCAATGGGTTCAGTCATATTGGAGTCTTGTCAAGCCCTTCCCACCACCAAGTCAGTCATGTCTTCAGTATGGAGAAACTCACAGGAAGTAGATGAGAAGACTGAATCCTCCATCAGAAGCTACTCATCCAAGGGGGGGGTCAAGGGGTTAAGTAGCCCTCTGTCTCATTAATTATAGGATTTCCCAAAATTTGATGTCATTTGGAGGAGGTTGTTAGGAGCCCTGTCCTTCATCAATATCAGGGTCATAAAATCTGAAGGGAGGTCTAACTGTTTCCCCTTACACTTACACTTCCTTGACATCTTAGACTAAGTCTTCCAAGGGGAGAAAGACCAGTCTAACCATAAAGGTTGTCTTTTTCTGAGGCTTTTGATGCAGTCTGTCAGTGAAGCTAATGATCTGGAGGTGGAGCCAGAGTAAGTGGTGTATCTGATCTGTCATGTCTTGACAGAGATATCAACCCTTTTAGTACTTTGACTGCCAACAACATGCCTGTGCTACTCAATGTAACTGGTACCAAGGCCAACATCAGTGCCTACGAGCAATGAGAGACATTGACCTTGAAACTACTCCTGGACATGAAACTGGCTTTGATACCACACTGTCAAAAGCAGAGGTGTTGGAAACAGGCCATTTGTTGGAAATAGTGAATGACACATATGAAATCAGTGTCAACAGCAACTCTGACCTCTTGACCCCAGTGTCTCAGGAAATAATCTGTCTTGACCCTGAAGAGGTTGATATACAGAGTAATGAGACTGATCAAGTATAGGACAAAGGGTCCTGTTAGTTTGACACCATTCAGACCACACCATAATAATAGTCGGCTCCATATCTCCCAGTTCCAGAACTGGGCCCCTGGAAGGAGTATAGGAGGTAAAGGGAAGTGGTTCAGATCTTTCAACCCTACAGTCAGAGGAGAATGGTATGATACTCATGTTAAGAGATAGATGATCCCTGATCAGGCTCTTGATGAAGATGCTTAGTGCTGAACTATTCAGAGATGGAATACTTTTTGAAGCTTGAAGATGCTTATGAAAAGAGTAATACTCCAAATGAGTTTGTGCTCTCCTTTTTGTTTTACTTGTCAACTCTATAAAGCTCATCAAGGACAATAAGACATTTTAGAATTAACTTTACTATCCTCCAAAGTTCCACATTAGAACAATGTGCAGGTTTTACACTGCTCCTTCAAACGATCTTGCCACTAAACACACCATGTCTAAATCATAGGGTTACTGAGATAGGATCTTGTGGCAGCATTGACCACATTTTTTAAACCCAGTGTCTTTTCCATTCTTAACAATTTGTGTCTTTCGGCTTTTCCCAGTTAGGGGTCGCCACAGTGGAACTCCGGTCCGCTAATGATTGGCAGTAGATTTTTTATGTACTGGCTTGCCGGGCCTAACACACAACCTTCAACGAAGGAATGTCCATTCACACATGTCGCTACACAGAAGACGCTCTAACTGAGAATCGAACGGGCAACGTCTAACTGTGAGGCGACAACAATAATACAGAAAAAACTGAAGCCTGATCACCAAACACTAATATACCAGAAAAGAACAGAAGAACAGATGTTCTGCACAGTTAAACATCTGTGAAAGCAAACAAACAAATAAACAAGCAACAGGACTAAAACATAAAGTGAGAGGCACACACAGCTGAGACAAGGAGGATGAAGAAAAGGGGAAAACACTACCCAGAAGAGAACAATCCAAATGAAAAACTACTTGCAATGAAGGGTAATACTATTAGCAGTTAAAAACTGTTTAACTTTTCAGATTGAAGAAAGAAAAAGAAGCACATATCTTGAGAGCTATCAAGGATCACTGTTGATGCAAAGCAATGGTGGATTACAAAAGGTAAGGGTGGAGTTCACACTTTTTGAGGAGAACTGTTTGCCATGTTAGCACCTAAACGCAGACCTGTACCATCCAGTGAAGCTGATGGACTAGATAATCTGAGTTCTGCAATGTTAAACAGAACATACATAAAAAAAAAAAAAAACAGACCAGATATACCATATCACTGCCTTGAAACCATGGGAAGAAATATAGCCCTTTGTAGCTGCCTTAATGGCAGAAACAAATAGGTCTCAAAAGAAATAAAACTGACCCTATTCCTGCAGTTCAGGTAGATAACACACTATCTAAAGCCCATAATCAAGAAATATGAGAGTTTCTGTTTAGAATAGCCTACTGACATGCATTTGCACACATCAGTGCTTTGCCACCTTCAAAACAGCCCTGCATGCATATCTCCTCTCCAAATGGACTTGTAACTGTGCAATACCTCCGCCAGCTATTACCTAATTCCAAGAGTCTTCCTATCCATTCTTATTTTCTCCTTCACACATACTTCTCTACAAACTTGTACACACTTCTTCTCAAACAGACTAATATATCACTAAACTCCCCCTCTCCCTCTCCTTACCTAATACAACTAATAAGCTTTATCACAACCCCTCTATTATATTTCCTTACCTACTCTATAACCCCAATACTGATATTTTAATATTACAGTACTTCACCCTCCTCATCTATTAACCTATTCATCTCTCCTATATTCTATATTCTGTACCCTTTTCTTCTTCTTCTGCTAACTTACATGTACCCAACTACACCTCGTAATGTATATACTCAATATGCATGCCTTGTAGTACTATATTTGCTACATGCGTTTTCTCTGTATTTGTGATGTGAATGCACTGGTTTATACTTCTAAGTGTGCCTTGACTTGTATTGTAAATGTACTGGCTTAAACTATTATCTGTGGCTTGTATTGTATTTCTCTGTACTACTTGTGTTTTTATAATGCATTTTGTTGTGTTTTTGCACAATGCATTTTGTTTTACTAACTGTTCTGAATACTATGCACATTCATAATAACTGCCTTTGTGGAGTTTTTGTCCCCGGGCCTCCACTGCAAATCAGCTCTTCTTGGCCCAGTGGACTTTTCTGGTAAACAAATGCCAATAAGTATATGTTGTGTCTTTCGGCTTTTCCCGGTTAGCGGTCGCCACAGCGGAACTCCGGTCCACTAATGAATGGCAGATAGATTTTTCGGTGCCGAGTTGCCAGCCCTGACACACAACCTTCAAAGAAGGTACACCCATTCATGCATGTCTCCACGCAGAAGACGCTCTAGCTGAGAATCGAACCAGACAGCGTCTTATTGTGAGGTGACAACACTACCGCAGCACCAGCACCGCAGCAGTATATAAATAAATAAATAATAAGTTCATAGAATGATACTAGGCTATTGCCCAGATGCCCTTATAAGCCTAGTCAAGAATTTTGCCCATGTTCCCTCAAAGTCAGCACCTGCTTCCCCTGTCCAGCAAGGATACAGGTGGGATCCCAGATCTTGATTTTCTGTTTCCCATCAACTCGCCCAGGTTCCACTTAAAGAGGGCTAGAGAGGTACTCTGATTGACATGGAAAGGGAGTTTAGTCCAGAAATGGGGAAGTCTTTGGGACACAAATCTATCCCACCAATAAGTTCTATTAGTGTCACAGACCAGGTTAAGGCCTTGCATGCGGGCTGCTCGAGTGGAGTTTGTCTTACAGATATGCAGCAATTCCATCAAGGCTGGGTTTGAGATGGCCTTGTATGCTAGACACAGGTCAGCTCTGAGCAGTCAGCATAAGACAGGGCTTTTAGCCTATCTGTATAGGATAGGTGTTTGAGACCCTGGATTTTCCTGGTCAGGAACCTCTGCGGTCTCTTCAACTGCTGTATGTGCGTGGCAAGGTATATGCCGAAGGGGGCATTGTACTCGATAATGGTTCTGATAAGGGAGGAGTACAGGGATGTTATGACCGTCATGTTCCTGGATGAAATACCCTTATTTATGAGGTGGGCCATGTAGAAAGCCTTCCGTACAATGGAGGCAATGTGGTGGTCAAAAGTGAGGTTGCTATCAATGTGGGTGCCCAAGTCCCTCACGACTGATTGCATGCTTAGTACATTGTTATTAATGTGATAATTAGTGGGGATGCCATTTTCCCTAAAGGGGATAATAATGCATTTCTTGGCATTCAGTTTGAGGCCATGCTTCTGGCACCAGTCATTAGTTTCAGTAAGGCCCTCTTGGAGGATGTTCAAAAGAAATAAAGAAGTGTCTTTAGAGACTATTCCTATGGAAAATGTTAACTTATTATTTTACAGAATACTAGAATCACAGCGGAAGGCCATGCAAAATGAAGTTGAGAAGATGCTTAAGCTGGGTGTGATAAAGGAATCACAAAATAAAAGGAACAGCCCTGTAGTATTAGTTCAAAAGCCTGATGGAATGACTAGTATTACTGAACGTCCATAAAACATCAGTACTCTTAGCCATATTGCATCTAACAAAGGGATACTGACAAATTCCACAAAAAGATGAAGTCAAAGAAAAGATATAGAAAAGATATAGTTTTTTCAACACAAGATGGCTTATTCCACTACATTCTCCTTCCTTTTGGTCTGCACTGTGCTTTGTGCTCCTTGCAACCTTTTGGAGACTTATGGGAAAAAAAACCTAAAGCCAGATGTCTACTATGCTGCTGCATGTCTAGATGATTAAATAATATATTCAAAAGATTAAGGCTCTCATTTAGCTAAGGTCCGAGCTAAACCCAATTCCTTGAAACAGGCTGGGTTAGTGATCGCTAGCCTGAAGAAGCCTTAAAGCAGAAGTTTGTACTATTTATTTTATTTATTTACTGGAAACAAAGCCAATTTTCAGCAGGGACCTGGGGAGCAACTCTCCCGATGCATGTCTTTGAAACATTGGAGGAAACAAGACCAGCCAGAGAAAATCCACACAAACACAGGGAAAACATGCAAACTCTGTACAGAAGACACTCCAGCTAAGAAATGAACCAACAAACCTCTTGTTATGAGGTGACAATGCTACCGCTGCACCACTGCACTGTACAATGACCCACTTCCTTTGAGAATTTTGAAACTGCAAAACTATAAATTCTCTAAGGAAGTGGATCACTGTACCTAGTGCCTTAATACTTTTTGTGTTCATTGTAATATTATTATACATTGAGGCGTCCACTAATTTAAGAAAACAATTAACAAGAGGTTTTGTTTTGATCTGCTGTAATTCTTGTTATTAAATCAGCCATTTGAATATTATGTGGATATCTCGTGAATGTTTTATGAACTTTTATGAATGTTCCGCATTATTACTTTTGCATTCAGGCTATTTATAATTTGAAGTGCTGGAGCTGCACTAAACCGAAACCTCAATTTGCAGAGTCCCATTTAAGCAAAAGTGGTCCTAGTAGTGCGAGACTCAGGACCACATGTGCTTAACAGTGCTGTTGAATGGTGGATATGCCGTTAGCTGTAAGTAAGCTTTTTACACTTACGAGTGTACAGTAATTTTATAGCCCTTTTAACTTGCATATGCAGATCACACTACAGTAACTCTTGGGGAATTCACCCGTGTTGTTACTGTAGTGTGATTTTAGAGTTGGTATACATAATTAGCAGAGGGATGCAGGGAGGCTTGCCTCCCTGAAAAAGTAGAGAGTATGTGTTTTTTTTGTTTGGTGCATATATTTCTGATGTTTCAGTGTTTTGTGATTAGGTGGATTGAGGTTTCAGTTTAGTGCGCTTTCGTTACTATGGTCTCAGCTATTTTATTTTCGTAGAACTGCAAATTCGGTCAATCGACTATGACCCTATATATATATATATATATATATATATATATATATATATATATATATATATATATATATAAGGAGTCACCCATACATTGTTGAAGTCCACTCTTTTTGAATGCATTTTGCTTGAATAAAAAAATGAAATGCAGTTTGAAAAAAAAAAGAAAAGAGAAAAAGAACAGCAGTACTTCAGCAAGATTCCTAAATACTCTAGGTGGGAATTTTACAATTTCTCTGATATTGTACTGTGACAGAGTTGGAATATTTAAATAAATTAGGTAGTTGGAGGATACAGTCTTCCATGTAGGGGCTTGCTCCGCTGCCAAATCACTTGCTTTCCTCAAAGTTCTTTACTTTGACACTTCTGTACTTCAATATATATATATATATATATATATATATATATATATATATATATATATATAGACACACACACACACACACACACACACACACACACACACACATTTACAAACACTCCCCAGCACTAATTGTCCACTAAATTCTCCAGTACTTTCCTTTAATGTACTCTCACCCATTTCAAGTGATACATTAAAGGAAGCTCTTGGCCTAGTTAATTAAGGAGGCTGGCAGTAGTGATTTACACAACCAGGCAGTAATATGAATCACTCAGCTGTGTAAATAACTGAACACAAGCATTCCTGTCTCTTCCCTGGAATGCTTCATTAATATTTATGGTAGCCAGAGTCACAGCCCACAGTGGTGCTCCACTTCTTTGAGCCAAGCACTGCAATAGGGCTCTCTAAGAATTAATTGTTGCCAGGGGTAAAACATCGGAAACGGCTACTGCCTGCAGTAAAAGGGTTATTTCTGGCAGTAACGTCCTTGCCAATATGTAAACAAAAGTAACGGAAACAAAACTGATCTAGCATACACTGGATTTAACCCCAGGATCACTTAATGGGAAAAATTAAACAGATTTTTTTTTCTGAAGGATGTCAAGCCCACAGAACCCCCATGTGGAGATGTTACCCCCTATTTCTCTATACCACCACCATAGTTACTCTACAGTGAAAAAAATGGAAAAACACTGAAAGTACTACCTAGTTCTCAGAATCCAACATTGCATTATTACTTACCAATCTATATGAAAATTAGCAACAGTGATCACAAAATGATGTCCTTTCCTTATTATCAGAGTTGTAGGTTTTAGTAAATATTGTGGGCTAGCATTAGATGATGCCCTTTTCTTACTGTCAGAGATGTAGGTGGTGGTATGTAGTGTGGGCTACCGTTAGATGATACCCTTTCCTTATTATCAGAGTTGTAGGTGATGGTATGTAATGCGGGCTGTGACGAAAGGAGGTACTGCCAGCACATCTAGCTGGAATTTTGTAAATAATTATATGTCATTTGTGAATATCAAACCAAAACAAAAAAGCTCACGGCTTAAAAAGAAAAGAAACTGTTTATTCAGATGGTAAGCACTTTCATTCACAAAACATCAGTGAACTTCTTCAGACATCTTATTCCATTTACACACAATCTTAAATACATAACTCTAATCATGTGACTAATCAATCAAAATATGCCTTAAATTCCATAATTTCCCTAACTGACCCCCATTCTAAAATATATATAATTTTCAATAAAAATTCAAATACAAACCATAAATCATATAATGTTCTAAAACAATACTCCTCCTTCAAATAATTCACATTTCATTAAAACTATAAACAAATTATATATTTAAAAAAAAAAAAAAAAATATATATATATATATATATATATATATATATATATATATGTGTGTATGTGTGTGTGTGTGTGTGTGTGTGTGTTCCTATCAGCAGACCGAAGACGCATGTTTTCGAATGCATCTTGGTCAAACTGACAAAACCGAAACTGCAAAATATCGAGCGGCATGTGAATTCTTTCCCTGGGAAAGAATTTGCTTGGCCTTTCGATACTGCAGTTTTAACACTAATAGTGCAGTCTCCAGAGTTGGTATATTTAAGTAGGGGTGTGGGGCACAGCCCCCGTCAGAGGTGTGTGAAGCCCCACTAATCCCATGTTTTAATGTGCTTACTTCTTTTTTTTTTGTTGGAACAGCGATTTTTTTCCCTTGGAAAAAAAATCTCTGTTCTGACAGTCAGTTTTATAGCTTTGCTTACATGGGGTCGATTAATCACCGTTCGCTTACCTAAGCATTTGGTGATCTAATATAGACCCATATATATATATATATATATATATATATATATATATATATATATATATATATGCTTTATTTTTTAACACTAAATATAAAAATAAAAATAACTATAAAGATCCCCTCTCATCTATAATACTTATTTTTATTTTTATATTTCAGGTTAAAAAATAAAGGATATATATATATTTATTTATAATTTGTTTATAGTATCAATAGAATGTGAATGATTTGAAGGAGGAGTATTGTTTTAGAACATTATATGATTTATGGTTTGTATTTGAATTTTTATTGAAAATTATATATATATATATATATATATATATATATATATATATATATATATATATATATATATATTAGAATGGAGGTCAGTAAGGGAAATTATGTAATTTAAGGCATATGCTGATTGATTAGTCACATAGTTAGAGTTGCGTATTTAGGTTTGGGTGTAAACGGAATAAGATGTCTGAAGAAGTTCATTTTTGTGAATGAAAGCACTTACCATCCGAGAAAAACAGTCCCCAGGATTCACAAAACTCCATGCAAGAATAAGGCTATTCTTGCACAGAGTTGTTTGTGTCTGTTTAAAATAGAAGCATGCCTTGCATATGCATGAAGGCACACTGCTATCTAATCTAAACGGACATGAACCATGAGAGAGCCCAGGGGGCATGTGTCAGCAGTGCCTGCACATGTAACACACCCCCTTTGCTCAGAAAGTGTCGTACGGCACTTTCTGACACAGATGATTGTCAATTTGTGTAATATTAGAGCCTGGCAACCTAATATTATATAATAAAGCAGTGTCTGCAGACACTGAAATTTAAGTACCTAACATTTCAGTGTCAGAGGACAATGAAAAGAAAAAAAAACACAAACACACACACCTAGAGAGGCAGCAGCCTTCAGAGTGCACACCCAAATGCTTATGCACTGTTGCCCTACATGCATGGAAGCAGTATGGCAGAGGAAAGCAATAGAAATTTAAAAAATGTAAGTTTTTTCACCAAATAAATCCAAGTTTAAGCGGTGCGCAGCTTGTTTGATATTAACAAAGCCACTATGCTTAGCCTGGCTAAAATCCTGAAAATGATACACAAGTGCTACTGTGATAGAAAATGTCATCATGCTGCTGTAGCATAATGGTACTGCCATGGTATAGCATGTAGAACATGTTCGGTTTGAATCCCCTCTCTACCAAATTATTTAATAAACTTTAAGGAATTTGAATGTTAGATGTCAATCATATGGCTCATGTATAGCACAGTAGGGGTGGAAATATGTAAAATATAAATGTAAAAGATCATTTATAAATTTAATGAAAAAAAATAGATTTTAGAAATGCTTTGCTAGTGTAAGAATTGCTTACCTGCTTTCAGCTCTGCTTAGCTGGTGTAAGCATTGCTTTCGTAAGTTGCACAGAGCTAAGCATAGTTCAGCATATTAAAACTGG
>NC_056727.1:706183876-706203077 GCF_019279795.1 Protopterus annectens | reverse complement strand
CCCCGGTCTCGAGATCTCTCCGTGCGGTTGTTGATTTCCTCCGAAACCGGGTTCTGGATCTACACGACACCATTTCTGTAGACAAGGTTACTCCTGCACGTGGGGCTGCTAGGCCCCCTGTATCCATGTCCATTAAGGCCTTTGCACGTGCTAAGGCCACCAGCCAGGCCAAGGCCCATCCTAAACCTGCTGCTCAGGCCCCTTCTTCTGATAAGCAGATCATGTCTCTTGCTGCAGATCTTATTTCTCTTATCAGGGGGTCTCAGCCTCATCCAGACAGAGGTTCTCGGCCACCTGCAGAGAAAAGGCCCAGAACAGAGCAGGCTGACAACCTCTCTTCGGATGAAGCCTCTGGTGATTCTGAGCATTCTGATACCCAAGAAGAATCCTTCCAGGCCTACGAGGACTCTGATGCTGAGGAATCAATTCCCTCTGCCTCCCCTCCCCTCCAGAGGATTTCTCGTTTGGTGAAGTCCTGCATTCTATGAGGGAACATTTTAAATGGCAGTGTCAGGAATTCTCTGATTCCAGGAAAAGGTTACGTACCTTCCTCAAGCTTCCCCAGCACAAACTTTTAGCTATTCCTCCAGTTATGGATGTTTTGGATGATGTTTTCTCTGACTCCAGTGCTAACCCTGATTCTCTCCCCCCTGCTCCTGTCAAGCCAGACAGATATTATAGGGTCCCTGACACTCACAAGCATCTCTTTAAGGCCCACTCTGTGGATCTAGAAACTATTTCACAGGGCCCCAAGGGAGTGGCTACTTCCACTGCCAAAAATCCACTACCAGCGGACAGGGAAGCTAGGTCCCTGGAGAGATGGGGTAAAAAAGTTTATACCTCTACCACCCTAGCCATGAGGTCTCTCAACTGCCTTTTTCACATGTTTCAGTACCAGGATTTTTTACTGGATGATTTACGGAAAAAGTTAGCCTCTCCTGAACCTATTGATAGGAAGGCATTGCAGGATCACATACATAACACTCAGCAGGTTAACAACCATTTTCTTCAGTGTGGTTATGATGCATTGAAAGCTTCATGTAGGTCAGCTATGACTGGGGCTGTGATACGTAGACATGCTTGGTTAAAAGATCAGTCTTTGCCTGACCATGTTAAAGTAAAGTTACTGGATGCACCTCTGGAAAAACAGAAGCTTTTTGGTGTTAATGCACAAGATGTGTTGAAATCCATTGAGGAAAAAGCTAAGTCAGTACAGACGGTCAAGGATTTCCTTCAGGTTCAGCCACCCAGATTCAGCAGAAACTGGCCTTCAAAGAATTGGTCCTTCCCAGGATCTGACAAGTTTCAAAGGAGAAAAAGCAGGCGTGCCCGAGGTAGAGGGCAATATCGAGGATCCTACCGGGGCCGCCAATGGCAACCTCCAAATCAAAGAAGTGGCGCAGACAGCCCAGCTGCACCACAAGGGCAATCACAATGACTTGACTTTCATACCACCTACAAAGGCTCAAAGAGAAGCACCTTTGGGCGGAAAATTGTCCTTATTCTCAAAAAACTGGCATATCTTAACCAAGGACAACTGGATACTGGATTTAATAGACAAGGGTTACAGATTCCACTTCCATACTTTACCAATAAGACAAGGCATGCAAAACCTGCCACATCATCAAAGGGCAGATGCACTCTCTCAAGTTTCAAAGCTGTTAAGTATAAAAGCAATAGAAAGGGTTCCTCCTCAGGAACAAGGCCAGGGATTTTATTCAAGACTGTTCCTTGTTCCAAGAAACGAAAACAAATGGAGACCTATACTGGACTTGTCAACTCTAAATACTTTTCTCATTGTGCCAAAGTTCAAAATGCTGACGCTGCAGCAACTCCTTCCCATGCTGGGCAAGGGGTCATGGCTGGTCACTCTGGACCTCAAGGAGGCATACCTGCATGTCCCAATCAGACAAAGCTGCAGAAGATACCTCAGATTTCGTGCAGGGACAGAGCATTATCAATTCTCAGCATTGTCGTTTGGCTTATCTACTGCGCCCAGAGTGTTCACGAAATGCCTGGCATCAGTAGTGGCACACTGCAGACTACAGGGGATTCAAATATACCCCTACCTGGACGACTGCCTCATACAAGCAGACAACAAACAAACCTTAAAAGCAAATTTGGACTATGTCATTCAACTACTGCAGGCCTTGGGATACACAGTCAACATTCAGAAGTCAAGACTAGTACCATCCCAACAGATTATTTTCCTAGGAGCAAAACTGGACACAGAAACTCAAATGGCCTACCTCACAGAGGAAAAATAACAGCAGTTACCAGAGTACTTCAAAGGCCTAGCAAAACTCTCCCAGCTGACTGCAAGGAAAATCCTGCAGGCCCTGGGGTTCATGGCATCTTGCATTCTTCTGATACCTCTGGCAAGACTTCATATGAGAAAGCTGCAATGGTATTTAAAAAGCTTATGGTTTCAACACAGCCAAAGCCTAGAGGACGTAATCCCACTTATTCCATGTATGCAAAAGGAATTTCTGTGGTGGGCTCAAGCAAGTCGGTTAAACAAAGGCATGTCTTTCAACAGTCTTCAAGCAGGTCAAATGATTACAACAGACGCCTCAGATCATGGATGGGGGGGCGGACATGGAGGGCAGATGCATTCAAGGCCTATGGACACCAAAGGAAAGACATCTGCACATAAACCAAAAAGAGATGTTGGCAGTGATACATGCAATCGAGAATTTCGAAAAATCACTACAACAAGGACATTTGCTAATAAGGACAGACAACACCACTGTCATGTGGTATGTAAACAAGCAGGGAGGCACTCATTCTTATCCCCTCTGCAGACTAACAATGCTTCTCTGGGAAAAATCCCTGAGTCTGAACATACACTTGCAATCCCAGTTTGTGCCAGGCAAGGACAATGTACTGGCGGACAAACTGAGCAGAAATTTTTTGGATCCACACGAATGGATGCTGCATCCTCACATTTTCTCACAACTAACAAAGACATGGGGAACACCGGACGTAGATCTCTTTGCTTCCCTCTTAAATCATCACCTGGAAAAGTTCTGCACAAGGACCCACCATCCTCTAGCCCGGAAAACGGATGCTCTCTCCTTCAGCTGGAATTCCCTAAAAAGTATGCATTCCCTCCTCTACCTCTGCTGACCAAGGTGATTCTGAAGATCAAAGCAGAACAACCAACAGGCATTCTGATAGCTCCAGACTGGCCAAGGCAACACTGGTACCCATTGCTGTTGAGCATAACTTGGACCAGACCGTGGCCCCTGACCATATGGCCCCTACTCCTATCACAGCACAATTACAGGACTGTCCATCAAGACCTGAATACATTGCATCTGACAGCCTGGAGGTTACCATGACTCCTACAGTTATCTCTCTTTCCAAAACAGTTCAAGAGATCTTACTGGAAGCACGTCGACCTTCCACCAGAAAAACCTATTCAGCCAAGTGGAAGAGATTCAGCATCTGGAATGCCAACAGGGGTCAGGACACAACATTACTGACTACCTCAGATTTTAGAATACTTGGCAGAAATGTTTCATACTGGACTCTCATACTCTTCTATAAAGATTCACGCCTCAGCAATATCAGCAAAATACAATTGTGACCCACCAGTGTTTTCACATCCTTTACTAAGACAGTTCCTAAGAGGGATAAAGAATATCAAACCTCCCAGAAAACAACCAGTACCTGCATGGGACCTCAATTTCGTTTTGGAAAAATTAACTCTTCCTCCTTTTGAGCCAGCAGCAACTTCAGAGATGCAATTTCTATCATGGAAAACAGTATTCCTATTGGCAGTCACATCTGCAAGAAGAGTCTCGGAGATACAGGCACTCATGGCAGTGTCTCCCTTCCTCATTTTTCATCAGGACAGAGTTTCTTTAAGAACCAATCCTACATTCATGCCAAAAGTTATTTCCAGGGTGTCTCTAAATCAAGCTATTCACCTGTCTACTTTGTTCCCCAATCCTCAAAATAGGGGGGGGGGGGACTGCTGCATACTTTGGACATTCACAGGCAACTACGCTACTACTTGGACAGAACTAAGGCCACCAGAAAGTCTGGCCAACTGTTCGTAGCCTATGCTGCTGGAGTACATGGAAAAGCAATCTCCAAACAAACAATTTCAAAATGGATTGGACACTGCATCAGATTCTGCTATTCTTTCCATGGAAAAAGTGTGCCAGCCACTATTAGGCCACATTCCACCAGAGCTATAGCCACATCCACAGCTTTCCTAAGAGGAGTGGCAACAAAGGACATTCTAGAGGCTGCTACATGGAGCTCCGTGCATACATTTACCAAACACTACAACCTGCCCTTATACTCCAGATCCCGAGCAGGCTTTGCTTCGGCAGTCCTGCAGGGGATTTTAGCTACACCATCCCTCTCTTAGTTCCATCCACCCCCAGCTTGGCTATGGTATTCAACCCATATGTTATGACTGCAGTTGCATTCTTGAAGGACATAGTACAGTTTTGTACCTACCATAAATGTAGATGTCCGATAGATATGCAACTGCAGTCGGATTTTCCCACCCTCCTACCCCTCTGCAACCTTCTTTATGGGTCCCTACCCCTATTCCTATTTGCTGGGGGTATCTCCTATGGTGTATCTGTTTATTACTGTTGTGCATGTTTGGAATTTCTTATCCATTCACCAAATTTAGCCTTCCTAGGAGGGCACCTGGCATCTGGGGCAAGAAACACTGAAGAAGATGGCGTCGGCCGATGCCTTTATACTCCAGCCTTTGTGACGTCGGAGAGGAGGCGACACCAGCCGATGCCGGACCCAGACTTTAGAATTCGGCCGACCAAGGGCTGCCTGAGGCAGGACAACCCATATGTTATGACTGCAGTTGCATATCTATCGGACATCTACATTTATGGTAGGTACAAAACTGTACTTTCCCCCCCTATGAGGATTCTGATGCTGAAGAATCAATTCCTTCAGCTTCTCCTCCTGAGGACTACTCTTTTGGGGAAACCTTGCATACCATGAGGGAGCACTTCCACTGGGAGAGCCAAGATTTTTCAGAATCTAAGAAAAGGCTCAGAGACTTCCTTTTACTACCTCAACACAGGCCTCTAGCTATTCCACCTGTGTTGGACATTGTAGTTGATGTGTTCTTGGAGTCTAGTCTGACCCCTGACTCTTTACCTCCAGCTCCTGTTAAGCCGGACAGATACTACAGGGTCCCTGACTCGCATAAATTCCTTTTCAAAAACTCTACTGCAGACCCAGAAACTATTTCTCAAGGTCCAAAAGGGGTCAAAGCTTCTACTCTTAAAAAAAAAAAAAAAAAAAAAAACTACACCCTGGATATCCTGCACTGGATAGAGGGGGGAAAAAAGATTTACACATCTGCTACTTTGGCTATAAGGGCCTTAAGTTGCCTGTTTCATATGCTCAAATATCAGCAATATATCATGACACTGCTGAAACAGAAAATGATGGCAAATTCTGAATGTGCAGAAAACAAAGAAATGCAGGATTTATTTGCATGCAGCTGAACAAGTTGGAAAGCATACTTTGCAATGTGGGTTTGATTCTTTGGAGGCCTCCTGCAGGGCCGCTGTTACGGGTTCTGTCATTAGGAGGCATGCTTGGTTAAAGGAACAACATCTGCCTGACCATGTTCAAGCAAAATTATTAGATGCACCTTTACAACATGATACCTTGTTTGGTGTTAAGGCAGAAGGTGTGTTACAGAAAATGGAGGACAAAGCTAAATCTAAGCAAACGGCCAAGGATTTCTTACAGGTACAGCCACCTAGATTTAGCAGACACTGGCCTACAAAAATTGGTCATTTCCAGTCTGACAGACCTCAAAGGGGCAGATCCAGACGCCCTAGAGGCAGATCACAGCCGCAAGGATTCTACAGGTCTAAGCAGTGGAGTGCTTCTACCTCCAAAGGTGGAGAAGACAAAGCACAATCATACAGGAAACAGTCCCAATGACTTCCCCCTGCCTCCACCAAGCACTTATCTTCTGGCAGCACCCTTAGGGGGAAAACTAGCACTTTTTTCTCAAAATTGGCCCATTATAACCCAGGACAAATGGGTTCTAGATATAGTGTCACAAGTCTACAAGTTTAATTATTTCCATACCATGACAAGGGCAAATGGTCGGCCAGACCTGCCAAAAAATCAATGGGCAGAGGCTCAAAAACAAGTCGCAGCTCTCATGGACATGAGGGGGCTATTCAACAAGTGGCACAGCAAGAGCAGGGACAAGGATTTTACTTGACTGTTCTTGGTACCCAGAAAGGACAAAGCATGGAGACCAATACTGGACCTATCTATTCTAAACACTTTCCTGGATATACCAACTTTCAAGATGTTGACCTTACAGCAGCTTCTGCCCATGCTGGGCAGCAAGGCTTGGCTCGTGACTTTAAACCTAAAAGAGGCATACCTGCATGTCCCAATCGGACAATCATGCAGAACATACCTCAAATTCAAGGCTGGCTCAAAGCATTACCAATTCTCTGCACTGCCCTTTGGCTTATCTACTGCGCCCAGGGTCTTCACAAAGTGCCTGGCACCAGTAATTGCTTACTGCAGACAGAGGAATACAAATATATCCTTACTTGGACGACTGCCTCATACAAGCAGAGAACAAAGACATTCTACTACAGCATCTGACGTTTGTGATAAGACTTTTAACATGCCTAGGGTACACAGTCAACAAAAAGAAATCAAAACTAGTACCCTTTCAAGAGATAATATTCCTGGGTGCAAGCTTAAATACAACTGCCCAGATGGCTTATCTCAGTCCAGACAAACAAAGACAACTGACTACTTATTTCAAGGAAATGGCAACAAAGGCCCAGTTATCTGCAAGAAAAATTCTGCAGGCTTTGGGCTTCATGGCATCCTGCATCTTACTAATTCCATATGCAAGACTGCATATGGGGAAAATTTAATGGTACCTAAAAAGTGTCTGGACACAACATTGCCACAGTCATGAAACAATGGTTACTCTAATTCCCTGCCTGCAACAGGAGCTTCAATGGTGGACAAAGGCTTGTCACCAAAACAAGGGATAGTCATTCTCACTACCCCCAGCCAGGCAGAGCCTAATGCAGGATGCTTCAGATTATGCCTGGGGGGCACACATGGCAGGAAGAGGCATTCAGGGCGCCTTGTCCACAAACCAAAAGCATCTACATAGCAATCAAAAAGAGATGCTAGCTGTTCAAAATGCCCTGACAGCCTTCAAGGACCTACTTCATCCGGGACAACTACTGATAAAGATAGACAACACCACGGTCATGTGGTACATAAGCAGGGGGGCACTCATTCTTATCCCCTGTGCAGACAAGCCATGGCTTTATGGGACACAGCATTGACTTACCAAGTTCATCTGCAGGCACAATTCCTGCCAGGAAAGGAAAATACTCTGGCAGACGAACTAAGCAGAAACCTCATGGATCCCCACGAGTGGCACTTGGATCCACAAGTCTTCAGCATGATAACAAAGAAATGGGGACGCCCGGACATAGATCTATTTGCCTCCCCTCAAAACAATCGACTGAAAAGATTCTGCACAAGGACTTCTCACAGACAAGCTTGGAAAGTGGACGCCTTATCTTTCAACTGGACAAATCTATCAGTATATGCCTTTCCTCCACTGCCTCTCCTCCCCAAGGTACTCCTAAAGGTCAGGCAGGAGAAACCAAAAATGATTATGATTGCCCCAGACTGGCCACGCCAGTACTGGTATCCGATCTTAAGGAACTTGTCCCAATGCCCAGCCTGGACCTTACCTCAAATACCTCATCTACTGTCCCAGCAAAACAATCAGATTCTGCACAGCCAACTCAGGACCCTAAACCTGGCAGCATGGCTGATAATGTAGCCATACAAACCACAACTCTCAGTAAAGCTGTGATGGATGTCATTTTAGAAGCCAGAAGGCCTAGTACTAGAAAATCCTATGCTGGGAAATGGAAGAGATTTTGCACTTGGAACCAAGCTCAAGGAACTGATACATCTGTCCCAAATATTCCTCAGATTTTGCAATACTTAACTGAGATGCTGGACAAAGGCCTATCTTTTTCATCAATTAAAATCCATGCCTCTGCCATTTCAGCTCATTACAATAGAGAGCCATCACTCTTTTCTCATTCTTTATTTAGGCAGTACCTCAGAGGAGACCAAAATTTAAGGCCTCCAAGGAAAACGCCAATACCTGCATAGGACCTCAGTTATGCCTTGGAAAAACTCACCTTACCCCCTTTTCAGCCAGCTGCCACTGCGGATATAAAGCTCTTATCTTGGAAAACAGCTCTGCTCCTGGCAATAACTTCTGCAAGACGAGTTTCAGAGCTACAGGCTCTCATGGCTGTGGAACCCTTTATCATTTTTTATCCAGACAGGGTGTCTTTGAGAACAAACCCTACATTTATGCCTAAGGTGGTATCCAGTGTAGCCCTTAACAAAACAATTAATTTGCCAACTTTTTATCCAAATCCACAGAACAAGGGGGAGAACATTCTGCATTCTTTGGACGTACACAGACAACGTAGATTCTACTTGGACAAAACTAAAGTTTTCAGAAAGACAGAACAATTATTAGTGGAATATGCCACAGCATCACAAGGAAAGGCCATCTCCAAGCAGACTATTTCAAAGTGGATAGGACCCTTCATTCGTTTCTGCTACTCACAGCATGGCAAACCAGTGCCTAAGGGTATTAGGCCACATTCAGCCAGAGGTGCAACCACTTCTGCAGCTTTTCTCAGGGGAGTACCAACCCAAGACATTTTAGAGGCTGCTACTTGGAGTTCACTGCATACCTTTACAAAACATTACAATCTGCCTCTTTACTCTAAAGCCAGGGCAGGCTTTGCCACTGCAGTTCTGCAGGGCCTCATAGCCGCTCCTAACGCTGTTTAGCTCCAGCCACCCAACCATAGCTTTCGGACTCACCCCAAATATAATGACTGCAACAGTGAAACACGAAGAACATAGTACAGTTGTGTACACTTAACATAAATGTAGACGTTCGAGTGTATTCACTGTTGCAGTTCAGGTTACCCACCCGCCATCCCCTTTATTTTTGCTGGAACTTATCTTTACTTTTCTAATCTATACAACCTAGGTGGTGTATTTGCTTAAAGATGAAAGTAAAGCTTATTTTGGTGCATGTATGTTTTATTTACATAATTTTAGCTTACCCTTTTGGGGGCACCTGACATCTGGGGCAAGAAAAACTGAATAAAATGGCGTCGGCTGCATATTTTATACCCCTGACGACCTGACGTCAGGGAAGAGGCGACAGCAACTGACGCAGGACCCAAGACTTTGGAATTCAGGCCGACTGAGGGCAACCTGCCAGCAGGATACCCCAAATGTAATGACTGCAACAGTGAATACACTCTAACATCTACATTTATGGTAAGTGTACACAACTGTACTTTTACCTCCCATTTTCTGCGTTTTTGTATCTGTAGGCATAATGACTTCAGCCAGATTAGGTATGTTCAAGCCTTCTTTATGGATGTCTGACCTTTTGATTTTGATGATCAGTTTGATTGCCGGAGTATAAGCAGATAATTTAAGTCGCTACTTCTATGGTGGTCTGCCCTTTCATCTTTGAGAACTGCCTCCTAAATTTGTAAAAAGTGAGAGTTTTCTTTTCTTATGACTAATTCCAGTTGTGGCTCTGAAAGAAGAGAAAGGAGGTTGGGAGCAGTGCTGGAAGATGAGAAGCAATCTTGTACATGTAGCTGTTTCATGTTTATTTATTTATTTAGTATTTGTTTACTGGGAAAGTATGACTTTGAATAAAGCCAATTTTCAGCGGCGGCCCGGGGAGAAACACTCCAGATGCATGTCTTTGTTACATGGGAAAAAACCCACACAAATGCAGGGAGAACATGTAGACTCTGCACAGAAGGCACCCCAGCCAAGAATCAAACAGTAAAACCTCTTGCTATGAGGCGACAACACAACCACTGCACCATTGCACCATCCGTTCCTGCTACACTGGATTCTAAGTCTCCCTTCTCTGGACCACAGTTTTGTTTCTGCCTTAGAGGAAATGAGAAGCATGTACAGACAAGATTCCTTCTCTCCAAGAAATGTAACACAAATCCATGCATCTGGGGTAAGCAAAGCCTGTGACAGGTCTGCATATTTGGGAACAGTTCCATAATGTCACCCAAGCTTTGGCTTATAGTTCTGACGGTCAATCTCTACCCATGTGTATACTTACAGGTTCTACGGAGTTTTGTAAAGCAAAAGGGGCTCAGTCCAAAACTTAGTTTCAGAACAAAATGGCCTCATTTCATGTAGAGGTATCAAAAAGCTTGTTGCTTTAATCATTTCTCCTGTAAAAGAAATGCATTTTTTGGGCAGGCTCGGTAAAAGAGCATAAAGTGCAGCCATTTCATTGTTAGTGGAGTCAGTCAGTAGAGGATGGGAGTCGAGGGGCTGCTGTTGGCTCATCCATCAAGGGAGGTGAGAGGTGTGGTTGTAGCTTACTGCTTTTGTGAGTTTGGGCATTTTGAGCATGGATTGTCATGTACATGAGCTGGGAAAGTTGGCACATGGAAGTACACTTTCCACATCAAAACAGCTTATAGTGGAGCTAAGAGAGCTGCAGTGAGAGAGGAGTTGGCTCCAAGAGGATAAATAGGCTGCAGCATAGGACCAGCAAACTGCCCCACTCTACCACCTTACTCTCACCACTGGGAAAATAATGGGTTGATTAGGCTACCTGTGGAAGAATGACCGAGCCTAGTCTGGGAATGGCTTGACTTCTGCCCCATGGAGTGAATGGGATGAATGGGTGCTAGTAGGGGAGCCAGTGATGTAGGGTCCTTTGCACTTGTTAAAAACCGCCACGTCTGCTTCATGGCCATATTTGTTATAGGTACTTGTGGCTGTGTACCAGGTACACCTTTGAAACAAGCTTCAGAAACTGTAGCTGCTGCCCAGACTTTAAAGGCAACTTATTAGTGTTGACTCTGTGACTTCAGATGTTAAATGTGAATGTTCCTAAGAGCATTTTCAAGTGCACTTGCTCTTAAGAGGTATGTGCATTACAGATTATAACCATTTACATATAGGATATCAGATTTAAATATGCAACTGATTTTTATCAATCATTTCAGACAGCTGGAGAACAGGAAAACATTTTTCAGGTAAAATGTGTTCCTGACCAATACCCAACCCCTTTATAGAAACTAACCTACACTTTTGTTGTCAAACCCCTTATAGTTACAAAGGTGTGATAGTGGGGGTGGGGGGTGCTTCAGAAGAAACCAGGAAAGGCTGGTTAGTAATTTAAGGAGTTTAGACCGAAATCAGCAGAGACCTGAGAGCTCAAAGTTCCACTGCAGTGTGGGGAACATTTCAGAAGGACTTGCAGACAATTGTTGTGAACCCCCATATGTGGACTTTATCCAGGCTTCATCTGTAGAGAATTTGCAGATCAGCATGCAGTCTACACTAAAACTTTTCCAGTCTCTGGGGATCTTTACAAATGCAGCCAAGTCCAGCCTAACTCCACCTGTGAGGTAGAGTTTTTTTCACAGTTAAACATCTTTGTGTTAGAAAACATATTAGAGGTAGTACTCAACATATTGATATAGGCCATAGGGGACTGTCCAGCAAAGCCTAGTATCTTGGGATTTGTCTGCTCTGTTTCATCTGAGGAATGCTCCATGGCATCCCAGAAAGTTGTGGACAAAGGGGAACAACACCCTGGTACACACAATCCATTTGATCCTGGCTCTGAAAGCATCATTGCCTATGGTGGATTTGGGTGCTGCAGACATAACCTGAAGAGACCTCTCTAATTTCTTCTTTATAAATACTTCAGACATAGTTTGATGGCTGACTTCCAGGAAACCCCGTTATAGGCATAATGTCCTAACATATGCCAGCAACTTCAAATAATCTTAAAGGAGTTAAAGGCAAGTCTACCTTGTTTGTAGAGCAACTAGTCTTAAGAATAATTTCTGGAGGGCTGTTAATGACATCAGAAAACATTTGTACCATATGATGCATTAACTAGCAGGGAGGCAGTCAGTCATTTTATTTTTGCATGCTGGTCATGGATCTTTGTTATATGGCTGTCAATAAAATGTCATTACAAGCCTTTTTCCTGTAAGGATTAAAAAGGGTGGTATTTACTTCTTTACCTCATGTGAAATCTATTAAGTTGAAATAGACCAAACTGTTAACTCAGGGGAGTGTTTTTTTGTGTGTAGAAGTTAAAGCTTCCACTGTACACACAGCCCTCTGTAGGAGGGTTGAGACCTCTGCATCCCTTGAACTTTTATAAAATTGGAGGTCTGCATCCCCCAGATATTGGGGGAAGGGGTGCTGTGATTCCCATTTTCCTGCTGCTTGTATATACTTATAAGGTTATTATGTCCGTGTATTCAGAGGTCTCACAGACTTGGGTTTCAGCGTGAAGTAGGCCACATTTAAAGCTTGTATTTCTGATACTTGCAGTCATAAGCCACAAAATTGCAGCAGGTACCCATTGGGCAGTTCTACATCCACTCACAAGGAAACAAAATGATCTGAAGTAGTTTACTTCATTTGGTCTTCAACCTGTGGGTTCTGGATCCGTATCGGATCTGAGCCGGCAAGTTCACTAGCATCTGCTCCAAGCTCCTCCCCTTATCCATTATACACCTCCACTACCTTCTAATCCCCAGATCGAGTTTGCTGCCATTTACACTGAAGATAAATGAAGTAGATCTACTCAGATGGAACGTTATGGTGAGTACATAACTTTTTTTTTGGTGTAACACCGGGAAGAGGCAGATTTTACAACTTTGTCTCACTGTCTCTTATCCAAGAAGTCCTCCTGAAGGCGAAGAAAGACAAAAATGTAATCTAATTCACATAGTCCCAATTTGTTCCAGACAGCAGTGGATGATGGTCTTGCAGATTACTGATGCAAAAACATTCATGCAATGATATTTAAGCATAGGCTGATTTATACCAGTAAACAGTTCTACAGATATTTTGTCATGTACTGACTTTTCCCTTAGGGCAGAGATCCATGGCTGCATCCTGAGTAAGAGGCAATCTGCCAGTGCTATCTTTGGTTCTTTTTTGCTGCAGGTGTTTGCTGCTTCTGTGTTTACAGTTGCTTGGTCTAGTCTCAGCACTAGCGCTTCAGCACTGAGAGTTGTCCAAATGGTAAATGCAACTTTGGGGAATTTTTTGCTTTTTTTTGTTTTATTTTAATTTTGTTCTGTGACTGGTGAGCAGTCTCCATATTTCCTGGAGCCTGCCTTTGTCTGCTTGTAAAGCCTTTGCAACTGTCTGTGTAGACATTTATATTCAAAGTACCTTTTTTGCCTAGGAAGTCCCACCCTGTGGTAGAGTGTATTGTTTGTGCAAGTTTTAACCAGAAAACTCAGAGAAGCAGAAAAGCGTGTCTTTGTGGCTGTCTGACACAGAAGAAACTGGGGGCCATTGTGCAGCCCTGAGTCAGTTTACCTTACTGTTACAGTGGTAGAGTATTTACCTTCCACGAAAGGTGATAAAAAAGATTATTGCCGCAAAAAAAAACAGAGGTAGGGATGACCTTCAAGAAGGATTCTGTTAAAGGAGAGTAAGGCTGCTTCCATGGCATCAGATTGGCCCTTGTATTTTGCTGCTGGGGAGGTAGCCTCCCACCCTATGGGCTCTGCATTTGTTTTTGCTCACCAGTCTGTGCCTGACCCCTTTGGAGGCAGACATGTCTGCAACTTCTAACATGTCTTCATGAAAATTGCACCATGGTTCAGGTACTTTTGTTGTTGATGCTGCATTCATTATAGTAAGTAACCCCTTTGTCCAGTTAAGCATTGTGGCTGTGTCCAACAAAAAGTGTTGAAGCTTATGACCCTGGATAGGTCAGTGGATTACATTCATTCTTTTAAGAAGTGCATGTGACTGAGATGGTAATACTACACCATTCTGTTTCCCCTGGATGCTTGGGCATGTGACCAGCATATACCCCACCTCATTGCTGTCTTCACAGACGGCAGCATCTGGGTGTCTCAGTTAGACTTCGACATACAGGACTTTAAGAAACTTGCAGGGGAATTGCTGGCCATGTGGCAGAACTCACAAAATATCTCTGTCCATTCAGGAGTTCAGTCATCAGAAGGAAAGGACCCTCTCTACTTAGAGAATAGGGCACTTCCCATATGTCTTCCTGTCTTAGTTATGGTTTGGATAATAAAAAAGTGGGTTCTGTGCAGGAAAGTGTTTTCTTTGGAGAAACCATCTTTGTCGTGAAGAAACACTGTTATTTTATTTTTTTTTTTTTGACATCCCTTCATGGCGGCCTTCTTGGGGTCAGACTTGCAATTTCCATTCTTATTTGGGAAGGCCCTAGAAATATCCATCAAATTCTAGTTAGGGAGGATATTCCAACTAATATTATTGAGTGCAGGCTTACGTTGGGTCCTTCCAGTTTTCACCAGACAGATGTGAGGTTAAAAAAGAAGTAGAAACCAAGCACATTTCTGTACCTAAGTCATCCCAATCTGATGGGAAACTTTCTCAAGGCTTGCTTAATACAGTCGTGGCTCTTGAGGCTTCTTCATGTGATCCTTTTTCTCCCTTAAATTCTCCACTCAAGATTTTAAGGGTACTGGAATCTTCTGAGAATGAATTATGTCGTCCTCCACTCAAATTCCATCCCCCTTGAATATCTTTCCCCTGCGGAAGAGTCCAATTGTGTAGATTCTCCAGTTGAGGAGTTTTGGAGAAACCATTGCCAAAATGAGGGATTTCTTTACCTGGGACTGCTCTCAAGTTTCTTATGCGCAGAACATTTGTTATGATCTTTTACAAATGGACTCTCCTTCCCCTTCTGCTGTACCTCCAGTCTTACCAGCCTTTTTGGATGCATTTTCCTCAGCATCTAAGACCCCAGACTCACAGGCCTCTGCCCCTAAAAGGCCTGATTGCTTTTATAAGGTGCCAGATGAGTGCAAATTTCTTTATAGATGTCCTTCAGTAGATTCTGCGATAATTTCCATTGCTTCTGACAAAACTTCAAGATTACTGCCGTCCACCAAGCTTCTCCTTTCTGATAATTAGAGAAAAACTATGGAAAGACTAGGGAAAAAGGTGTATACCTCTGCCACATTAGCTTTCCGTGCTATAAATTACCAAACTTGTATGACCAGATATGCTTTGGCTCTTCTTTCTCAAGCCACTTGAGCAGTTTCTCATCTCCCAGGCATTAAACCTCTGGTGATATCTCTCTTAGGAGCTTCTTCTCAAGTAGCACACCAGTCTATTAAATGCAGCTGTGATGCAGCAGAAGCATCTTCTAGGGCAGCTGCATTTCGATCTGTTCTTAGGAAGTATTCCTGGTTGAGGCTTCAGCCACTTCCAGATGAAATCAAAGTAAAATTAATTGATGCTCTTTTAGACGGTAATGCTTTGGGGCTGCAGATTTGTTTAAATCTTTGCAGGAGAAAGGTAAGGAACTACAGGACTTGAAACATATCTTTGTTTCACCTTTGCCCAAATTTCTGAGACATTGTCCCTCAAAGACTTCCTTTGTTAGAAAACAAGTTCACCTTCCTACTTCTAAAAACGAAAAAGGAGAGCTCTTCAGCCTAAGCTGTCTCCACTAGTTCTGTCCAGAAGTGGGTTCCTATTAGAACTCCAAATGCGTGAAATGTCAAATGTCATATGATCGACATTTCAAGAGTTTGAAGGTTAATCGTAACGGCGCCGTTCGGTGCAGAATGGGAGCATTTCCCTTTTCTGCACTGAAGTGCTATCTTGGAGTTGGTATATTTAGGTGGGGGGGTGCAGGGGGGGCTTGCCCCCCTGCCTGCACAGTTAAGGTAATTTTTTTGTTTTATTATATATTCGAATTTTTAAACTTCAGTCATATGCTGTCGAACATATGGGATTCAAAGTTTAGAAAGTTCGAATATATAATGTAGACCCTCCAGAAGCAGCCCTTTCTGGACATGTCATGCAGTCTCTGACTACCACACTCATCTCAGTCTTTTTCCTCTCTCTACACCTCTTCCCCGTCTCCTCCAGTTTGTGAAATTATTACTCAAGACTCATGGGTTATGTCAGTTATCAAACAAGGGTATTCATGGTCTGGAAAACTCCTGTGCCATTCGTGGGCATTCCACAGCCACCTCAAGACCAACTGCGTCTGTTTCTTCAGGTGCTTCAGGAGTTGCTACATCAGGGAACAATCCAAGAAGTTCCTCTGCCACTCAGAGGAAGAGGGTTTTATTCCAGAATGTTTCTCGTACCCAGAAAAAGACAGCCCATGGATAACCATCCTGGATCTTTCGCACCTAAACACTTTTCTGGAGGTTCCTACCTTCTGCACGTTGTCCTTACAAACCTTGTTTTCTTTTATTCTTCCTCTGCTTACATGACCTCTCTGGACATTAAGGATGTTTATCTTCACATTCCCCTTCATCCCCTTTAGAGGAGTTTTTTTTTACCTTTCTCTATTGCTTCATTGCACTATCTGTTTTCAGCTTTACCCTTTGGTCTTTCCACTGTATCTGAGGTATTCACAAAGAGCCTTGCTACTGTCATTGCTTATTGCAGACTCCAGGGCATCCAGGTTTACAATTACTTGGACAATCTTCCCTTTCTAGGTCCTTGTCAAGAGAACCTGGAACAAAATCTGCAGTTCGCTATTTCTCTTCTGCAAAGGTTGGAGTTCACAGTAAATTTCAAAAAAGTCTTTTATTCCCTCCCCCCCTCACAGGACCACATCTTCCTGGGGTCTTGCTGGCATCTCTGCTTCCTCCAAAAGTTCAGTCTCATTTCCTACTTAGTCTTCTCCCGCTTCTTTCTCTTACAGCCAGGGAGCTTCTCGGGCTCCTGGGGTTCATGGCATCCACCAATTTCCATGCTATCTCTGGCCAAACTTAACATGAGAAGTTTCAGTGATACCTTATGTCAGTTTGGATGCAGCATGCATATCCACTGGAGTTTGTGATTCCTTTTCTCCCTTGTCTCAAAAAGAAACCTTTGGTGGATTCAGCAGATTTCCATGAGCCCCAGCCCTCCTTTGTTTCCTCTTCTTCCCATTCAAGACTTGGTTGCAGACACCTCAAATCTAGGATGGGGGACCACTTTTGTTTTCGTGAAGGTACTGGGCCTTTGGTGTCCTCAAAAGGAGCAACATGTCAACATCAAAGAGATGAGAGCCTTCATGTTTAGCTCTTCATGCTTTCCATCCTTTCTTCCGTTCTGGACCTCTGTAACTGTTTACAGACTATACCACAGTTCGCTTGTATGTAAACAATCGAATACAAAGTCATTCCTTCTGTGTAGGTTAGCTCTCATGGCTTAGGAACTGGAATTAAGACCAGGTCACTCTTCAGGCAGTGTATATCTCTTCCAGTCAGAATTCTGTGGCAGACTATCTGTGCAGGTCCATGACTTAATCCCACAAATGGATGATTCACAGGGATGTGTTTCTGGATATTGTCCACCAGTGGGGTTTCCTCAAGTAGATCCATTTGCCTTCTCTCTGTACAGGCTTCTACTTTTTTGTGCCAGAGGCAAAGGTCCTCTTGTTTGGAAGGTGGATGCCCTATAAATCTCATGGAGAGGAATGTTTCTTAATGCACCCCCCCCCCTTTCCTGTCATTCAGAAAGTCCTATACATGGTTCAACAGGACAAACCAAAAATCTTGTTTTTGACTCCCTTTTGGCCAAGACAGCATTGGTTCCCTCTTTTAGCCAAGGGCAGTCCTCACAAGTTACCTCACAGAGTGGACCTTCTCACACAGGACAAAGGTTCTCTTATCCATCCACATCTGTCAACTCTGCATCTGACTCTGGGTGATAGGCTTTTGATTCCTTTTAGAGACCTTTTTTTCTGAGGATGTGCTTAGGGTACTGCAGGAGACCAGAAAATCCAACACTAGGAAATCCTACTTATCTTAATGGAAGAGGTTTTTCATCTGGTATCATTCACACAGCATGGATCCCCACTGTCTGTGGATGTTCCATTGGAAGTTCTTCGTGTTTCACTGTTGCAGTCATCACATTGGGGTTATCCCTGCCAGGGTAGCCCTTTGCCGACCCAAATACCAGAGACTTAGTACTTCTGCGTCAGTTGCTGTAGCTTGAGGACTGACATCTGGTCGTCAGTGGTATAAATTAAGGCAGATGACACCATTACATCAGTCTTTCTTGCCGTGGAGCCCTAAGCAGAAGCAGTTCGCTCGAGTGCCGGTCGACCGCTACCTGAGTTTCCATTTGTGAATTGAAGTTGAAGTCTTCTAACGCTAAGTACCCCGTTGGGGATCCTTTTTTCTTGCACTAACTGATGTCAGAAAAAGTTAATTGTCTCGCCTGTGGAAAGTAAATACCAGACAGAGACATCCACTCTTACTGTGTCACTTGCCTAGGCCCAGACCACGACGTCCCCCCGTTGTCGCCTCAGTGCTTTGACACCAGGACTATCCGTCATCGGGCCCTTAATTGTAGCCAGATATTTTCATTTACAGTCCTTGAATTCCGATATGGCTTTGGTAAGCCATCCGACAACAGATCTTCCAAAAAAAGTAAAGGTGTAGACAGACTGCACAGGTCCAAATTGTCCGATGATGCTTCCGTTAAGCTAGTCGTCAGTCCTTTGGTACTCAGTGAGGTGCTTTCGCAGCCCCTGATGCCAGCTTCAGTTGATTCACAGGCTGCTACCGAGACCCTTTCAGAGTCTGGTATGTCGCAAAACTCTTCTTCGTCTAAGGATCCTGCCATCGTCTCTGTCTTGGATGGGTCTGGAGCCGCTGAACAGGTACCAGCTTCCGAGGAATTCCTTAACACCTCCGAATCTCGACACAAACCAACGTCGTCTTTCGCGATTACCGTTCTTTCGAAAACAACCAAGTTCCTTAGGCCCAGGGTTCGAACCACACCCAAGAAACCGACTACCTACTCTCAGGCGCCTGCTACCTTGCCTCACTCTCAAATGCTTAAAATGGCAGAAGACTTTATGCTGATCAGGGGAAGCCAAGCTACCCCTTCAAAAAGGAAAAGAGATCTGTCCCCAGTAGTTTTGTCTGAACAAGAGCCAGATGAATCTGATGCATCTTGACTATGAAGACACGCAGCCCCTCTCCATTTATGAGGATTCTAATGCAGAGGAATCCATTCCTTCAGCCTCTTCCCCCAGAGGATTTTTCCATTGGGGAAACCCTGCATACTTGAAGGGAGCGTTTCCATTGGGAGG
>NC_056727.1:706168876-706178876 GCF_019279795.1 Protopterus annectens | reverse complement strand
TGTTTATAAGTTTCATTATGATACCTTCCATAGCCTTGCAAACCAGGCTCGTTAGGCTAATGGGACGGTAGTTCCCGGGGTCTGTGGTGGCTCCCCCTTTGTGGAGTGGGATAACTGTCGCTGTGCGCCATTCAGTGGGCACAAAGCCTGAGGTGAGGCTATGATTGAACATGGTGCTTAGGTGGGGTGCCAGTTCATTCTGTAGTTCATGTAGAAACCCAGTCTGGGATGTTGTCAGGTCCCATGGATGCTGTGTTCTTGGCTTTGGAGAAAGTGATTTTTACCTATGCAACCTTGATTACAGGAACTTTGCATTCTTCCTGTATAGAGATGGGCCCTTTTGGGAGTGAGAGAGAGGGGTAAAGTTAGCACTGAACCTATCTGCCAGGATGTTGACAATATCAATTGGTTCTGTATATTTAGTGCCATTGTGCTGTAACTCAGAGCAGATCTGAGTGTTGCCATTAAGATTCTTGACATAGCTATAGAATGCTTTGTGGTTGTCTTTAGAATCAGTGGCGATTTTGTTTTCATAACCAGCTTTGGAGGATTTATGAGGGATCCCAGCTTCTTACTGAGGCTGACCAGGGAGTTCCTCCAAACATGGGATTTTACTCTTTTTTTTGCAACAGTTTCTTTCTTCTGTTGTAGAGTTTGTTTATGGCAGGGGACCACCAGATTGGCTTCTTTTTTTGGTGGATAGCATCTTGGTTTTATCATCAATAGCACGATCCATTTACTCATTTAAGTGCTTATAAAGTGCATTTGTGTAGGATTCAGCAGTCGTACCTCTATTGTCCGTCTGCATGGGTGTCGTGAAGTTTGCCATTTCTGTCTTAAGAAGCGTGAAGTTGGCTTCAGAGAAATTTTTTATGGTGGTTTCCCTAATGGGGGTGGGGCGGGATGTCGATGTCTAGGGTTATTAGCTTGTGGGTAGGATCTGACCAACGAGGAATTGACTTCTGGTGTGGAACACCGGTTGCCCATGTTGGTAATGACCAGGTCTAGGATATTGCTGCCCCTGGTGGGGGTTTGGATAAGTTGATCCAAGGCGTTGGAATTTATGAATCCCAGAAAATGTTAAGCAAAAAAGTTGGTACATGAGTAGTTTTCCCAGTTAATGGTGGGGTAGTTGAAATCGCCCATTATGAGGGTGTTGGGTTGTACCCTAATATTTTCCAGTGTGTCAAGAAATGAGGAGTGGGAATCCTGGGGCACTGTTGGGGATCTGTAGCAAGTTACAGTTTGGATTGCGGTCTTGCCCAGAGTTAGTTGCACCTGGATACTCTCGGATGCATTATGCTGAGCAACAAGCCTGGAGGTGTGGATATCCTTAATGAATATGGATATGCCTCCGCCTTTAGTGTTTCGGTCCAGGTTAGGTGGCCGAAAGGTGTGGCATGAATTATAGCCTGGTAATGCAGGGGTGCTCTCTGGAGCCTTAAACCAGGTCTCTGTCACTGCACAGATGTCGATGTTCTCCATTTTAAGGAGTGCTTCGAGTGAATGCATTTTGAGGTTTAGACATCTAGCATTGAGTAGCATTACCGTCAGATTTTGCTTGCTTGTACCTGTTACGGTAGTGAATTTGTCATTTTAACCTTGCCTGAAAAGGATGGCAAGAGCCTTAGCCAGTATCCGGAATTCCAAGGGTGTGTGTGTGTGTGTGTGTGTGTGTATGTGTGTATGTATATATATATATATATATGTGTGTGTGTGTGTGTGTGTGTGTGTGTGTGTATATATATATATATATATATATATATATATATATGTATATATATATATATATATATGTGTGTGTATATATATATATATATATATATATATATATATATATATATACATATGCATATTTATTTATATAAATATATATATATATATATATATATATATATATATATACACACACATACATATGCATATTTATTTATATAAATATAAATATATATATATATATATATATATATATACACACACACACATATACATACGTATATTTATATATATGTATGTGTGTATACATATTTTTTATAAAATACACATGTGAAGAATGTATGTATGTGCAAGTACATTATGTACATATATATCCATATACACACATGCACAATGATATATATAGCAGGTGTTTAGGACAGTAAAAAAAAATTTATTTTCGACAATCAAATCAATATTTCTCTAACTGTATACAGAATGAGGGCTACATTCTTTATACTAATAGACAGTGTGCTACCATGTAACATGAAAATGCGGGACAATAACATCCTTTCAGGTACAGTGGCATTCTTGAATTTGTTTTACAGCCAAGTATGTCTTTAATTTTCCCTTTTTCATTGTGAACTATTTTATGGAAATGACTTTTATACAGCAAGAAGCCCGGAATAACAATACTGTTAAGGCTCTGAGCATAGTTTTCTAAAATATTTACAAAAAAAAAAAATTTTTTTTCTCCATAGGACATTACATTTTTATGTCCCCCTCCCACAGGACATATACCCACATTACATCTGACACAGGAAAAAGAGAAATACGAATGACAGAGCAACTTCTCAAGAAAGCCTTGCATTGGGATTTCCTTACTGAATTAATACTTTATAACAAATACCAAGCAATATGCCAATAACCATATCAGGGAAGCCAACAAATCAGCAAGTACAATGCACTTATAAAAAGGCTGTAAATGAGGAGCAGCAGGAATAAGAAATCAAGTTCTACCAACTTTATGAAAGAAATTGACTGCAGACAACAATAGATTAAGCATAACCAGTCCGTTACTGTTATTAATTTACCTTGTAATGTGCAAGCCCTCAGGCTATTTCCAAAGACTTCAGATTTTTACACAAATATTCCATTCAAAACAACTGCCCTTTGTCCAACTGGCATATAGGCTAAATATTAAGTGAAAATGCAACATCTGTACTGAAAATTTTCTTGCTAGTATCAATCAGCAACATAACAGGTGTACATTACAGAAGACGTACTGGCCTTCTTTTTTTTTTCTAGTTTGTTGCACACATATACGTGCAGATTGGGCACCCACTACTTCTAAAACGGAGCATACGAACTACAAGAGGGAAAAAATAAAAACAGACTACAAACTTAATTTCCTCCCCCTTCCAGATCTACATTCAAAGTTTAAAAATGAAGACTATTACCATACAGTTTAGGCGTAGTGTCAAGCATAGCTCATTCACATTCCCAACACCCAAAATGCTCAAGAAGAGAGAAGAGACTCCACCGGAGAGGAGTATATTGACCCAATAGCGTGTACTCTACTGCCACAAAAGCTGTACACCTGCAAATACTAGACAAGTAAAATACTCGTACACAATTTTACCCCAACCCATGCTCGCAAGAACTTACGGGATGCAAACACTACTAAACACAGGTTTGTTTTATCATGACAAAATCCCTTTGTATACTACATGTGTAACTGGGGCACGCACATCATGTAAGAGAAAATACAAAAAATAAGATGTTAAGTTGTCAATCTCGCCTTCATTCTTGCCGGATGTGTTCGGAGCCGATCCTCGGCTCCGACTCGGCCAATACTAAAGCTCGAGAGCTTATTCCACCGGCTCGAGGCTCCCCTATATCCCACAATGCTAGGCGGTAACTACTCAGATCTCGTTTGCCGCTTAGCTGACGAGGTGCTTTCTTCTACCGGCTCTGGCAGGTTAGTGAGTTTTTCTTGTCAAAAACTTCGATTTTCTACCCCTATCCTTTCTATTTAGTTTAGTTTTTAATATAGAGTATCCCTTTAGTTTAAATCGGGTCTCCCTTGTGTTTGTATTCCCTTTTAACTTTTAGGCCTTTGGCCCACTCCGTTTTTTCCCCTGTCTTTTCAGTGTGACTGGATTTTTTTAATTTGGTTAAAGGGTGTGTCTCTGTGTTGTGTCTGTGTTACATACAGTCTCTTTAGGATGTCTAAAGACTCCAAGGTCTCAGGCTTCAAGAAGTGTGATTCGTGCTGTCAGAAAATGTCTGACAGACGGTCACACTTCTTGTGTCTATTGCCTGAGACCTTTGCACCTGCAGGACTCGTGCTGTTTGCCATGCATTCAGCCCTAGAGTCCTGCAGGAACGCAAAAACAAACTTGTACTTGGAGGCTTGTTAAAGCCTGAAGGCCCCTCGACCCAGTCTGCGTCGGGGAAGCCTTCAAAGACTTCCAGGCCGTCTGCTTCAGCTTCAGAGCCGTCAGCTGGGAGCATTAAGGCTGCTTCGACATCAGCTCCGGCTGGAGTCGATGTTTCAAAGTCTCAAACCGTTACCTCGGCTCCGGCCGGAGCCGAGGTTGCTAAGACTCAGTCGGCTCCGATAGTCTTATCGGAGCCACCTTCAAAGAAGAGGTCGAGGTCCCCTTCCATTGGCTCCATCCACTCGGCTCCAGGATCCCCTCTTCTGTCGGAGCGGAGCCATAGGTCCCATTCCTCTCGGTCCTCCAGGCTGTCCGACCATGACTTACAAAGGGTGGTGAGTAGACTTCTCAAGTCCGAGGCACTGGCCCAAATGCTGCATTGCCCTACTCAACAGTCAGCGGCTATTCCCATCCCTGCTTCTATTCTTCCTCCGACTCTTTTGAGTTTGGAGCCGGGGCTCGTCGGAGCCGTGGCTGTCGGTGCGTCGGAGCCGATACCTTCCCTTTCGGCTTTGTCTGCTCCGATTTCCTCCTTGGAGGGGTCTCGGCGCCGAGCGTCCCTCTGCTCCGAGGGGGCGAGTGGCATTGGACCCTTGTCCGACCCCGTTCTCCCTCTAGGAGCGTCGGCGCTGGTGAGTTCGGCTCCGACATCGGCCTCGGAGCCATCCCTGTCGGTGCCGGGGAGGGGTCCTTGTCTCTTTGGAGCGGGGACCTTCAGCCTTGCCTGATTGGGGCGCCTTCGAGGTAATGTGGAGCGTGCTAGATCCAGTGTCTACCCCACGGTCGGCTCAGTCAGCTCTTCCCTCTTCAGTGCCTGCGGTGGTTTCTACCCACTCCCTCGTAACAGACCATAGAGAGCCAGCTCCTCAGGTTTCCCCATTGGGAATATCCTCCTTTTCCGAGGCTTCTCCTGATCCGGTAGGAGAACCCCCTCGGAAGAGACAGTGCAAGAGGAAGCACATTGACTCCCCTGAGTCTATCACCTCTGACACCGACTTAGAGGAATCTGAAGGTTCCCCTCGGTCCCCCTCTGAGGATGTCTCTTTTGCTGACATCCTTGAAATCCTTAAACAGAGGGGGAACTGGCCCGCCCTTAACCCTTCAGAGGACGAGTCTGTTTACTTTGAGGCGTTTGGCTCTCGCCCTTCCACCTCTTGGGTGTTTCCTCCCTTTGACCCCCTCATGGAAGTGGTGGCAAGGAAGGCTTGGATGGCCCCTGATTCAGTGGAACCTACCCCAAGGAGGCCGTCAATTTATTACTGCCCCAAAAGAGAAACCGTTCCTATCCAAAGGTGTCTCTGTTGATGCCATGGTGGTGGCCGCAGCCACTAAGAAGGAATTGGCTGATCCTTCGGTACCTGTCCATCCTCCTAATAAGGAGTCTAGGACCATGGACAGGTACGGTAAGCGGATGTTTTCCTCAGCGACCTTTGCCATGCGGTCGCTGAACTACTTGTGTCACTTCACCCATCTCCAGAGGGATTTACTCAAAGATATGGGTGAGGCCATGTAGGATCCAACAGCTGAGGGGTTCCAAGACAAAATGAACTCCCAGTTGGCAACCCTGAATTCGATTGTCAACTCCTCCATGCAGCTTATCTCATATGCGGTTGATGGGGCGAGTAGGTCCGCAGGCACAGGTGTAGCTTTACGACGCCACGCCTGGATGCGGCTTTGCAATTTTGCGGACCCTTTCAAGGCGTCCTTCACCAATTTCCCCCTTTGATGGCTCAACGTTGTTTGGACCTCAGGTGAAGGATACATTGACTAGGTGCGAGTAGGAAGGTAAGACTCTCTCTGCCATGGGGAGTCCGTTTTTCTACCCCTTCCAGACCTTATCCCAAAGGTCAGGGGGGGGGGATGTGGTTCCGCAAACCACAAGGAGTCTCATCTGATGCACAACGTCGATTCCCCTCTAGAGGCAGAGGGGGGAACAACAATAGACGCCGCCCTAGGGGCAGAGGTGGTCTACAAAACCAGGGTAGCAGAGAAACTTTCTCTGATAAACCTTTTCAGCATCCCTGAGGAGCTGCCTGGCTGTCCACCTTCGGAGACAGTCGGAGGAAGATTATCACTGTACCCAAAAGCCTGGCTTTCCCTCACTCAAGACAAATGGGTACAGTCGATCATATCTGAGGGTTACAAAATCCCCTTTATTCACATCCCATCCCAACCCAAAGGATCCCTTCCAGACGTTCCACCCAGTCTAAGGGAACAAGTAGCATTAGAAATATCAAAGCTGCTGTCAAAAAGAGCTATCCAACCAGTCCCAGCAGACCAGCAAGGATCCGGAATCTACTCCAAATTCTTTTTGGTACTAAAAAAAACAGGGGACTGGAGACCAATACTGGATCTCAGCAAGCTAAACAATTATGTGAAAAAAACAAAATTCCAGATGGTCACGCTACAGTCCATACTACCCTTCTTCGGTCAGGACAATTGGAAGTGCTTGATAGACCTTCAGGATGCGTACTACCATATCAAAATGCACAGATGCTCCAGGAGGTTTCTCCGCTTCGGGCTGGGAGCCAGTCACTACCAGTTCAGAACCCTGCCCTTTGGTCTCACTACAGCTCCCCGAGTGTTTACCAAATGTATGGCAGTGGTCGCGGCTCACTTGAGACGTCAAGGATTCCAGGTGTTTCCATATTTGGACGACTGGCTCCTTACCGCCACCACCAGGCATCAACTGCTCTATCCAGAGACTTCACCATCCAAACTTGCCAAGCTCTAGACATTTCAATAAATTTCGAAAAATCTGCCTTGTCGCCTTGTCAATCTATTACCTTTATAGGCGCCACCTTAGACACAGGTCATCTTTCCGCCAGACTAACATAGCGAAGAGTATTAGATATCCGCAAACAAGTTTACCTTCTACTTCAATGCAACAAGATCAAAGCCAGGGTAGTCTTGAAGGTATTATGATTCATGGCAGCTACTATTACACTTCTCCCCTTAGCTCATTTTCACATGCGGATCCTCCAGTGGATGCTGTTTTCTCAATGGTCCTTCCAACAGCTCCCGATGTCTCACATCATCCTACTAACTCAATCATGCAAGAATCACCTGTCTTGGTGGATCACATCACCTCAAGTTCTCCAGGGCAGACCCTTCATTGCCCCCCCCAATCGCCACGGTGACAACGGACGCCTCCCTGATCGGGTGGGGGGGCATTATCAGGGCAGGACAGTCCAGGGCACGTGGCAATCTTTCGAGTGCCACTTGCACATAAATGTCTTAGAGATGAGAGCAGTGCTTTTAGCGTTGCAAGCCCTTCAGGACTCTCTTCCCACAGGGACTATTGCAATTCAGACGGACAACATGTCCGTAGTGTGGTACATCAACAAACAGGGCGGAACCAAGTCCTACACCTTATGTCGAGAGGCACTCAGACTTTGGCGGTGGGCGATTTCTTCTCAGCATTTTCTGATAGCAACGCACATTCCCGGGAAGTCCAACGTGATTGCGGACAAGTTGAGCAGGGCTATTCTCATGCCTCACAAGTGGTCTCTCAAAAAAATCAGTGCTGGAAGAAGTCTTTCGAAGATGGGGCCAGCCTTGCTGCGATCTTTTTGCTACTCCCCAAAACAGCAAGTGTCACGACTTCTTCACCCTCTTCACTTTACCAGACCAACCCACCAGAGACGCTTTAGTCCACAATTGGCCCCGGGGACTTCTGTATGCTTCCCCCCCTTTCCACTGATCTATCAATTAATTCAGAAAGCTATCGCCTCGAGAGTCACCATGATCCTCATTGCCCCTTACTGGCCTCGACAGATATGGTTTCCGTTCCTCCATCATTACCTCTTGGAGCAGCCTTGGCATCTGGACCCAGTGCCAGATCTTTTGTCCCACCAGTCGGGCCAGCTGCACCACTCCCTCCAATCTCTCAACCTCACAGCGTGGTTTCTCCGATTCCTACCCTAGCCAGGCTTCCCTTAATCTCTCATTCGGTCTGTAACATCCTGATAGCCTCTCACAAGTCTTCTACCAGAAGGATTTACAATAGTAAGTGGAAGCATTTTTCCTTCTGGGCAGCATCAAAAAATATAGATCCCTTCACTGCACCTATCCAAGTCCATCCTAGACTTCCTGGCAGAGCTCTTTCATTTAGGCTCTTCCTCATCTACCATTAGAGTACAACTAGCTGCTATATCTAACTTTCATGTAGGTGTCTCTGACTCCAGTATCATGTCCCATAAACTCTGCAAAGCCTTTCTAAGAGGTGTCTTTTTGCTCAAGCCCCCAATCAAAGGTCCCCCACCTCAATGGGACTTGAATTTGGTCCTAGCATCCTTGATTCTCCCCCCCCCCTTCGAACCTGCAGCTTCATGCCCTCTTAAGTTGTTCTCATGGAAAACACTTTTTCTAGTAGCCATAACATCAGCTGGAAGGATATCTGAACTTCATGCTTTTTGCAGTCGTCCTCCTCACTTGGTTTTCCATAAAGACAGGGTGTCCCTCCGGACTAATCCGTCCTTCTTGCCTAAGGTTTCCTCTGAGGCAAACCTAAACCAGACTATTGATCTCCCCGTCTTCTTCCCTGATTATTCCAACAGGTCGGAACAAAAGTTACATTTTCTAGATGTTCATCGCCAACTTCGATATTATTTAGACAGGACTAAACGGTTCAGGAAATCTGATCAGCTCTTCCTGTCTTATGCAGAAGGGAAATTGGGCCTTCCAGTTACTAAAGCGTCCCTTTCAAGATGGCTTACCTCTATAATTACCTTCATCTTTGAAATAAGACCTCAAGACCTAGAGCTCATTCAACTAGGGCATTAGCTACATCTGTAGCTTTTCAGGACAGGCTACCAATAGATTCCATTTGTGCAGCAGCCACATGGGCTTCTCATACCTTTATCTTGCATTACAAATTGGATATGGCCTCCAGAAACCGTGCCAACTTTGGTTCCACTGTTCTCAAGAGTCTGTTCCGATAGGCCACCCTGGGTAAGGTGCTAGGGATGCGGTCCCATCCAGCAAGAATGAAGGCGATATTGACAACTTAACATTGAGAAGTTATGTACCTACCATAACGTTCCATGTTAGTTGTCTTCTCGCCGCCTTTCTTGCTTCCCACCCTCCTTCCCCCTAGCCTGGACAGACCGATAGGATTTTTTGGGATCTTCCATTGAGGTTTTCCTTCCCACATGTTCTACCACCTCTATTCTCCCTTTTATGTTTGTGGTAGCTTACCTACAGGTTTATATATAGAGGTGGGTTCCTTTTCTCTCTTCTCCATTCTATGGAGACAAGAACTGCTTGGTTTTAGCTATCAAACGAGATCTGAGTAGTTACCGTCTAGCATTGTGGGATATAGGGGAGCCTCGAGCCGGTGGAATAAGCTCTCGAGCTTTAGTATTGGCTGAGTCGGAGCCGAGGATTGGCTCCGAACACATTCAGCAAGAAAGAAGGCGAGAAGAAGACAACTAACATGGAACGTTATGGTTGGTACATAACTTAACAATACCAAGTCCAATGGAGGCTAGTATGAAAAAAGACTCACCAAGTAAAGATGCACCAGTGGAGGAAATAAGGCTCAGTTCTTTGTTGAAACACAGGTTTATTTTCCACAGCCACGACAAGTCAACCACAAATGCAACAATCTCCGTAAACTACTCCAAGCACAAACGCTATGTCTACACACTTGCGTTTTCGTTTGTAACACTTCTTCAGATGCAGGTGAATACTCAATAAAAAATGCACCACCCTTTTATACAAATCATAATTGTACCAATTAATTAATTAAACTTTGATTGATAACCCTTAACCATCTTAAGCTGTCATTTAATACAAAAAACACTCATATACATTTTAAAATAACATAGTTTAACAAACCTAGATTTCAAATTCATAAA